>NW_027371544.1:0-26090 GCF_046119375.1 Phyllobates terribilis
ATATACCAGAAATGTTTGAAGCAACTGACTGAATGAAAGGAGCTGGCATCTCACTCTCTTTGAACTCTTTATCATGCTAGATTAACAGGAAAAAGCTAAAAATTTCAGAATTGCACCGTGCAATGTGGAGATATTACTGTTTGTGCATTTACAATATTCATTGATTTTTGCCATTGAAAACATGTTTTTCATATACCAGAAATGTTTGAAGCTACTGACTGAATGAAAGGAGCTGGCATCTCACTCTCTTTGAATCTTCTTTATCATGCTAGGATTAGCAGGAAAAAGCAAAAAATTTCAGAATTGCACCTTGCAATGTGGAGATATTACTGTTTGTGCATTTACAATATTCATTGATTTTTGCCATTGAAAAACATGTTTTTCATATACCAGAAATGTTTGAAGCTACTGACTGAATGAAAGGAGCTGGCATCTCACTCTCTTTGAATCTTCTTTATCATGCTAGGATTAGCAGGAAAAAGCAAAAAAATTTCAGAATTGCACCTTGCAATGTGGAGATATTACTGTTTGTGCATTTACAATATTCATTGATTTTGCCATTGAAAAACATTTTTTTCATATACCAGAAATGTTTGAAGCTACTGACTGAATGAAAGGAGCTGGCATCTCACTCTCTTTGAATCTTCTTTATCATGCTAGGATTAACAGGAAAAAGCAAAAAATTTCAGAATTGCACCTTGCAATGTGAGATATTACTGTTTGTGCATTTACAATATTCATTGATTTTTGCCATGAAAAACATGTTTTCATATACCAGAAATGTTTGAAGCTACTGACTGAATGAAAGGAGCTGGCATCTCACTCTCTTTGAATCTTCTTTATCATGCTAGGATTAACAGGAAAAAGCAAAAAATTTCAGAATTGCACCGTGCAATGTGGAGATATTACTGTTTGTGCATTTACAATATTCATTGATTTTTGCCATTGAAAAACATGTTTTTCATATACCAGAAATGTTTGAAGCTACTGACTGAATGAAAGGAGCTGGCATCTCACTCTCTTTGAATCTTCTTTATCATGCTAGGATTAGCAGGAAAAAGCAAAAAATTTCAGAATTGCACCTTGCAATGTGGAGATATTACTGTTTGTGCATTTACAATATTCATTGATTTTTGCCATTGAAAAACATGTTTTTCATATACCAGAAATGTTTGAAGCTACTGACTGAATGAAAGGAGCTGGCATCTCACTCTCTTTGAATCTTCTTTATCATGCTAGGATTAACAGGAAAAAGCAAAAAATTTCAGAATTGCACCTTGCAATGTGGAGATATTACTGTTTGTGCATTTACAATATTCATTGATTTTTGCCATTGAAAAACATGTTTTTCATATACCAGAAATGTTTGAAGCTACTGACTGAATGAAAGGAGCTGGCATCTCACTCTCTTTGAATCTTCTTTATCATGCTAGGATTAACAGGAAAAAGCTAAAAATTTCAGAATTGCACCGTGCAATGTGGAGATATTACTGTTTGTGCATTTACAATATTCATTGATTTTTGCCATTGAAAAACGTTTTTCATATACCAGAAATGTTTGAAGCTACTGACTGAATGAAGGAGCTGGCATCTCACTCTCTTTGAATCTTCTTTATCATGCTAGGATTAGCAGGAAAAAGCAAAAAATTTCAGAATTGCACCTTGCAATGTGGAGATATTACTGTTTGTGCATTTACAATATTCATTGATTTTTGCCATTGAAAAACATGTTTTTCATATACCAGAAATGTTTGAAGCTACTGACTGAATGAAAGGAGCTGGCATCTCACTCTCTTTGAATCTTCTTTATCATGCTAGGATTAACAGGAAAAAGCTAAAAATTTCAGAATTGCACCGTGCAATGTGGAGATATTACTGTTTGTGCATTTACAATATTCATTGATTTTTGCCATTGAAAAACATGTTTTTCATATACCAGAAATGTTTGAAGCTACTGACTGAATGAAAGGAGCTGGCATCTCACTCTCTTTGAATCTTCTTTATCATGCTAGGATTAGCAGGAAAAAGCAAAAAATTTCAGAATTGCACCTTGCAATGTGGAGATATTACTGTTTGTGCATTTACAATATTCATTGATTTTTGCCATTGAAAAACATGTTTTTCATATACCAGAAATGTTTGAAGCTACTGACTGAATGAAAGGAGCTGGCATCTCACTCTCTTTGAATCTTCTTTATCATGCTAGGATTAACAGGAAAAAGCAAAAAATTTCAGAATTGCACCTTGCAATGTGGAGATATTACTGTTTGTGCATTTACAATATTCATTGATTTTTGCCATTGAAAAACATGTTTTTCATATACCAGAAATGTTTGAAGCTACTGACTGAATGAAAGGAGCTGGCATCTCACTCTCTTTGAATCTTCTTTATCATGCTAGGATTAACAGGAAAAAGCTAAAAATTTCAGAATTGCACCGTGCAATGTGGAGATATTACTGTTTGTGCATTTACAATATTCATTGATTTTTGCCATTGAAAAACATGTTTTTCATATACCAGAAATGTTTGAAGCTACTGACTGAATGAAAGGAGCTGGCATCTCACTCTCTTTGAATCTTCTTTATCATGCTAGGATTAGCAGGAAAAAGCAAAAAATTTCAGAATTGCACCTTGCAATGTGGAGATATTACTGTTTGTGCATTTACAATATTCATTGATTTTTGCCATTGAAAAACATGTTTTTCATATACCAGAAATGTTTGAAGCTACTGACTGAATGAAAGGAGCTGGCATCTCACTCTCTTTGAATCTTCTTTATCATGCTAGGATTAACAGGAAAAAGCTAAAAATTTCAGAATTGCACCTTGCAATGTGGAGATATTACTGTTTGTGCATTTACAATATTCATTGATTTTTGCCATTGAAAAACATGTTTTTCATATACCAGAAATGTTTGAAGCTACTGACTGAATGAAAGGAGCTGGCATCTCACTCTCTTTGAATCTTCTTTATCATGCTAGGATTAACAGGAAAAAGCTAAAAATTTCAGAATTGCACCGTGCAATGTGGAGATATTACTGTTTGTGCATTTACAATATTCATTGATTTTTGCCATTGAAAAACATGTTTTTCATATACCAGAAATGTTTGAAGCTACTGACTGAATGAAAGGAGCTGGCATCTCACTCTCTTTGAATCTTCTTTATCATGCTAGGATTAGCAGGAAAAAGCAAAAAATTTCAGAATTGCACCTTGCAATGTGGAGATATTACTGTTTGTGCATTTACAATATTCATTGATTTTTGCCATTGAAAAACATGTTTTTCATATACCAGAAATGTTTGAAGCTACTGACTGAATGAAAGGAGCTGGCATCTCACTCTCTTTGAATCTTCTTTATCATGCTAGGATTAACAGGAAAAAGCTAAAAATTTCAGAATTGCACCGTGCAATGTGGAGATATTACTGTTTGTGCATTTACAATATTCATTGATTTTTGCCATTGAAAAACATGTTTTTCATATACCAGAAATGTTTGAAGCTACTGACTGAATGAAAGGAGCTGGCATCTCACTCTCTTTGAATCTTCTTTATCATGCTAGGATTAACAGGAAAAAGCTAAAAATTTCAGAATTGCACCGTGCAATGTGGAGATATTACTGTTTGTGCATTTACAATATTCATTGATTTTTGCCATTGAAAAACATGTTTTTCATATACCAGAAATGTTTGAAGCTACTGACTGAATGAAAGGAGCTGGCATCTCACTCTCTTTGAATCTTCTTTATCATGCTAGGATTAACAGGAAAAAGCTAAAAATTTCAGAATTGCACCTTGCAATGTGGAGATATTACTGTTTGTGCATTTACAATATTCATTGATTTTTGCCATTGAAAAACATGTTTTTCATATACCAGAAATGTTTGAAGCTACTGACTGAATGAAAGGAGCTGGCATCTCACTCTCTTTGAATCTTCTTTATCATGCTAGGATTAACAGGAAAAAGCTAAAAATTTCAGAATTGCACCGTGCAATGTGGAGATATTACTGTTTGTGCATTTACAATATTCATTGATTTTTGCCATTGAAAAACATGTTTTTCATATACCAGAAATGTTTGAAGCTACTGACTGAATGAAAGGAGCTGGCATCTCACTCTCTTTGAATCTTCTTTATCATGCTAGGATTAGCAGGAAAAAGCAAAAAATTTCAGAATTGCACCTTGCAATGTGGAGATATTACTGTTTGTGCATTTACAATATTCATTGATTTTTGCCATTGAAAAACATGTTTTTCATATACCAGAAATGTTTGAAGCTACTGACTGAATGAAAGGAGCTGGCATCTCACTCTCTTTGAATCTTCTTTATCATGCTAGGATTAACAGGAAAAAGCTAAAAATTTCAGAATTGCACCGTGCAATGTGGAGATATTACTGTTTGTGCATTTACAATATTCATTGATTTTTGCCATTGAAAAACATGTTTTTCATATACCAGAAATGTTTGAAGCTACTGACTGAATGAAAGGAGCTGGCATCTCACTCTCTTTGAATCTTCTTTATCATGCTAGGATTAACAGGAAAAAGCTAAAAATTTCAGAATTGCACCGTGCAATGTGGAGATATTACTGTTTGTGCATTTACAATATTCATTGATTTTTGCCATTGAAAAACATGTTTTTCATATACCAGAAATGTTTGAAGCTACTGACTGAATGAAAGGAGCTGGCATCTCACTCTCTTTGAATCTTCTTTATCATGCTAGGATTAGCAGGAAAAAGCAAAAAATTTCAGAATTGCACCTTGCAATGTGGAGATATTACTGTTTGTGCATTTACAATATTCATTGATTTTTGCCATTGAAAAACATGTTTTTCATATACCAGAAATGTTTGAAGCTACTGACTGAATGAAAGGAGCTGGCATCTCACTCTCTTTGAATCTTCTTTATCATGCTAGGATTAACAGGAAAAAGCAAAAAATTTCAGAATTGCACCTTGCAATGTGGAGATATTACTGTTTGTGCATTTACAATATTCATTGATTTTTGCCATTGAAAAACATGTTTTTCATATACCAGAAATGTTTGAAGCTACTGACTGAATGAAAGGAGCTGGCATCTCACTCTCTTTGAATCTTCTTTATCATGCTAGGATTAACAGGAAAAAGCTAAAAATTTCAGAATTGCACCGTGCAATGTGGAGATATTACTGTTTGTGCATTTACAATATTCATTGATTTTTGCCATTGAAAAACATGTTTTTCATATACCAGAAATGTTTGAAGCTACTGACTGAATGAAAGGAGCTGGCATCTCACTCTCTTTGAATCTTCTTTATCATGCTAGGATTAACAGGAAAAAGCAAAAAATTTCAGAATTGCACCTTGCAATGTGGAGATATTACTGTTTGTGCATTTACAATATTCATTGATTTTTGCCATTGAAAAACATGTTTTTCATATACCAGAAATGTTTGAAGCTACTGACTGAATGAAAGGAGCTGGCATCTCACTCTCTTTGAATCTTCTTTATCATGCTAGGATTAACAGGAAAAAGTTAAAAATTTCAGAATTGCACCGTGCAATGTGGAGATATTACTGTTTGTGCATTTACAATATTCATTGATTTTTGCCATTGAAAAACATGTTTTTCATATACCAGAAATGTTTGAAGCTACTGACTGAATGAAAGGAGCTGGCATCTCACTCTCTTTGAATCTTCTTTATCATGCTAGGATTAGCAGGAAAAAGCAAAAAATTTCAGAATTGCACCTTGCAATGTGGAGATATTACTGTTTGTGCATTTACAATATTCATTGATTTTTGCCATTGAAAAACATGTTTTTCATATACCAGAAATGTTTGAAGCTACTGACTGAATGAAAGGAGCTGGCATCTCACTCTCTTTGAATCTTCTTTATCATGCTAGGATTAACAGGAAAAAGCTAAAAATTTCAGAATTGCACCGTGCAATGTGGAGATATTACTGTTTGTGCATTTACAATATTCATTGATTTTTGCCATTGAAAAACATGTTTTTCATATACCAGAAATGTTTGAAGCTACTGACTGAATGAAAGGAGCTGGCATCTCACTCTCTTTGAATCTTCTTTATCATGCTAGGATTAGCAGGAAAAAGCAAAAAATTTCAGAATTGCACCTTGCAATGTGGAGATATTACTGTTTGTGCATTTACAATATTCATTGATTTTTGCCATTGAAAAACATGTTTTTCATATACCAGAAATGTTTGAAGCTACTGACTGAATGAAAGGAGCTGGCATCTCACTCTCTTTGAATCTTCTTTATCATGCTAGGATTAACAGGAAAAAGCTAAAAATTTCAGAATTGCACCGTGCAATGTGGAGATATTACTGTTTGTGCATTTACAATATTCATTGATTTTTGCCATTGAAAAACATGTTTTTCATATACCAGAAATGTTTGAAGCTACTGACTGAATGAAAGGAGCTGGCATCTCACTCTCTTTGAATCTTCTTTATCATGCTAGGATTAACAGGAAAAAGCTAAAAATTTCAGAATTGCACCGTGCAATGTGGAGATATTACTGTTTGTGCATTTACAATATTCATTGATTTTTGCCATTGAAAAACATGTTTTTCATATACCAGAAATGTTTGAAGCTACTGACTGAATGAAAGGAGCTGGCATCTCACTCTCTTTGAATCTTCTTTATCATGCTAGGATTAGCAGGAAAAAGCAAAAAATTTCAGAATTGCACCTTGCAATGTGGAGATATTACTGTTTGTGCATTTACAATATTCATTGATTTTTGCCATTGAAAAACATGTTTTTCATATACCAGAAATGTTTGAAGCTACTGACTGAATGAAAGGAGCTGGCATCTCACTCTCTTTGAATCTTCTTTATCATGCTAGGATTAACAGGAAAAAGCAAAAAATTTCAGAATTGCACCTTGCAATGTGGAGATATTACTGTTTGTGCATTTACAATATTCATTGATTTTTGCCATTGAAAAACATGTTTTTCATATACCAGAAATGTTTGAAGCTACTGACTGAATGAAAGGAGCTGGCATCTCACTCTCTTTGAATCTTCTTTATCATGCTAGGATTAACAGGAAAAAGCTAAAAATTTCAGAATTGCACCGTGCAATGTGGAGATATTACTGTTTGTGCATTTACAATATTCATTGATTTTTGCCATTGAAAAACATGTTTTTCATATACCAGAAATGTTTGAAGCTACTGACTGAATGAAAGGAGCTGGCATCTCACTCTCTTTGAATCTTCTTTATCATGCTAGGATTAACAGGAAAAAGCAAAAAATTTCAGAATTGCACCTTGCAATGTGGAGATATTACTGTTTGTGCATTTACAATATTCATTGATTTTTGCCATTGAAAAACATGTTTTTCATATACCAGAAATGTTTGAAGCTACTGACTGAATGAAAGGAGCTGGCATCTCACTCTCTTTGAATCTTCTTTATCATGCTAGGATTAACAGGAAAAAGTTAAAAATTTCAGAATTGCACCGTGCAATGTGGAGATATTACTGTTTGTGCATTTACAATATTCATTGATTTTTGCCATTGAAAAACATGTTTTTCATATACCAGAAATGTTTGAAGCTACTGACTGAATGAAAGGAGCTGGCATCTCACTCTCTTTGAATCTTCTTTATCATGCTAGGATTAGCAGGAAAAAGCAAAAAATTTCAGAATTGCACCTTGCAATGTGGAGATATTACTGTTTGTGCATTTACAATATTCATTGATTTTTGCCATTGAAAAACATGTTTTTCATATACCAGAAATGTTTGAAGCTACTGACTGAATGAAAGGAGCTGGCATCTCACTCTCTTTGAATCTTCTTTATCATGCTAGGATTAACAGGAAAAAGCAAAAAATTTCAGAATTGCACCTTGCAATGTGGAGATATTACTGTTTGTGCATTTACAATATTCATTGATTTTTGCCATTGAAAAACATGTTTTTCATATACCAGAAATGTTTGAAGCTACTGACTGAATGAAAGGAGCTGGCATCTCACTCTCTTTGAATCTTCTTTATCATGCTAGGATTAACAGGAAAAAGCTAAAAATTTCAGAATTGCACCGTGCAATGTGGAGATATTACTGTTTGTGCATTTACAATATTCATTGATTTTTGCCATTGAAAAACATGTTTTTCATATACCAGAAATGTTTGAAGCTACTGACTGAATGAAAGGAGCTGGCATCTCACTCTCTTTGAATCTTCTTTATCATGCTAGGATTAACAGGAAAAAGCAAAAAATTTCAGAATTGCACCTTGCAATGTGGAGATATTACTGTTTGTGCATTTACAATATTCATTGATTTTTGCCATTGAAAAACATGTTTTTCATATACCAGAAATGTTTGAAGCTACTGACTGAATGAAAGGAGCTGGCATCTCACTCTCTTTGAATCTTCTTTATCATGCTAGGATTAACAGGAAAAAGTTAAAAATTTCAGAATTGCACCGTGCAATGTGGAGATATTACTGTTTGTGCATTTACAATATTCATTGATTTTTGCCATTGAAAAACATGTTTTTCATATACCAGAAATGTTTGAAGCTACTGACTGAATGAAAGGAGCTGGCATCTCACTCTCTTTGAATCTTCTTTATCATGCTAGGATTAGCAGGAAAAAGCAAAAAATTTCAGAATTGCACCTTGCAATGTGGAGATATTACTGTTTGTGCATTTACAATATTCATTGATTTTTGCCATTGAAAAACATGTTTTTCATATACCAGAAATGTTTGAAGCTACTGACTGAATGAAAGGAGCTGGCATCTCACTCTCTTTGAATCTTCTTTATCATGCTAGGATTAACAGGAAAAAGCAAAAAATTTCAGAATTGCACCTTGCAATGTGGAGATATTACTGTTTGTGCATTTACAATATTCATTGATTTTTGCCATTGAAAAACATGTTTTTCATATACCAGAAATGTTTGAAGCTACTGACTGAATGAAAGGAGCTGGCATCTCACTCTCTTTGAATCTTCTTTATCATGCTAGGATTAACAGGAAAAAGCTAAAAATTTCAGAATTGCACCGTGCAATGTGGAGATATTACTGTTTGTGCATTTACAATATTCATTGATTTTTGCCATTGAAAAACATGTTTTTCATATACCAGAAATGTTTGAAGCTACTGACTGAATGAAAGGAGCTGGCATCTCACTCTCTTTGAATCTTCTTTATCATGCTAGGATTAGCAGGAAAAAGCAAAAAATTTCAGAATTGCACCTTGCAATGTGGAGATATTACTGTTTGTGCATTTACAATATTCATTGATTTTTGCCATTGAAAAACATGTTTTTCATATACCAGAAATGTTTGAAGCTACTGACTGAATGAAAGGAGCTGGCATCTCACTCTCTTTGAATCTTCTTTATCATGCTAGGATTAACAGGAAAAAGCTAAAAATTTCAGAATTGCACCGTGCAATGTGGAGATATTACTGTTTGTGCATTTACAATATTCATTGATTTTTGCCATTGAAAAACATGTTTTTCATATACCAGAAATGTTTGAAGCTACTGACTGAATGAAAGGAGCTGGCATCTCACTCTCTTTGAATCTTCTTTATCATGCTAGGATTAGCAGGAAAAAGCAAAAAATTTCAGAATTGCACCTTGCAATGTGGAGATATTACTGTTTGTGCATTTACAATATTCATTGATTTTTGCCATTGAAAAACATGTTTTTCATATACCAGAAATGTTTGAAGCTACTGACTGAATGAAAGGAGCTGGCATCTCACTCTCTTTGAATCTTCTTTATCATGCTAGGATTAACAGGAAAAAGCTAAAAATTTCAGAATTGCACCGTGCAATGTGGAGATATTACTGTTTGTGCATTTACAATATTCATTGATTTTTGCCATTGAAAAACATGTTTTTCATATACCAGAAATGTTTGAAGCTACTGACTGAATGAAAGGAGCTGGCATCTCACTCTCTTTGAATCTTCTTTATCATGCTAGGATTAGCAGGAAAAAGCAAAAAATTTCAGAATTGCACCTTGCAATGTGGAGATATTACTGTTTGTGCATTTACAATATTCATTGATTTTTGCCATTGAAAAACATGTTTTTCATATACCAGAAATGTTTGAAGCTACTGACTGAATGAAAGGAGCTGGCATCTCACTCTCTTTGAATCTTCTTTATCATGCTAGGATTAACAGGAAAAAGCTAAAAATTTCAGAATTGCACCGTGCAATGTGGAGATATTACTGTTTGTGCATTTACAATATTCATTGATTTTTGCCATTGAAAAACATGTTTTTCATATACCAGAAATGTTTGAAGCTACTGACTGAATGAAAGGGGCTGGCATCTCACTCTCTTTGAATCTTCTTTATCATGCTAGGATTAGCAGGAAAAAGCAAAAAATTTCAGAATTGCACCTTGCAATGTGGAGATATTACTGTTTGTGCATTTACAATATTCATTGATTTTTGCCATTGAAAAACATGTTTTTCATATACCAGAAATGTTTGAAGCTACTGACTGAATGAAAGGAGCTGGCATCTCACTCTCTTTGAATCTTCTTTATCATGCTAGGATTAACAGGAAAAAGCAAAAAATTTCAGAATTGCACCTTGCAATGTGGAGATATTACTGTTTGTGCATTTACAATATTCATTGATTTTTGCCATTGAAAAACATGTTTTTCATATACCAGAAATGTTTGAAGCTACTGACTGAATGAAAGGAGCTGGCATCTCACTCTCTTTGAATCTTCTTTATCATGCTAGGATTAACAGGAAAAAGCTAAAAATTTCAGAATTGCACCGTGCAATGTGGAGATATTACTGTTTGTGCATTTACAATATTCATTGATTTTTGCCATTGAAAAACATGTTTTTCATATACCAGAAATGTTTGAAGCTACTGACTGAATGAAAGGAGCTGGCATCTCACTCTCTTTGAATCTTCTTTATAATGCTAGGATTAGCAGGAAAAAGCAAAAAATTTCAGAATTGCACCTTGCAATGTGGAGATATTACTGTTTGTGCATTTACAATATTCATTGATTTTTGCCATTGAAAAACATGTTTTTCATATACCAGAAATGTTTGAAGCTACTGACTGAATGAAAGGAGCTGGCATCTCACTCTCTTTGAATCTTCTTTATCATGCTAGGATTAACAGAAAAAGCAAAAAATTTCAGAATTGCACCTTGCAATGTGGAGATATTACTGTTTGTGCATTTACAATATTCATTGATTTTTGCCATTGAAAAACATGTTTTTCATATACCAGAAATGTTTGAAGCTACTGACTGAATGAAAGGAGCTGGCATCTCACTCTCTTTGAATCTTCTTTATCATGCTAGGATTAACAGGAAAAAGCTAAAAATTTCAGAATTGCACCGTGCAATGTGGAGATATTACTGTTTGTGCATTTACAATATTCATTGATTTTTGCCATTGAAAAACGTTTTTCATATACCAGAAATGTTTGAAGCTACTGACTGAATGAAAGGAGCTGGCATCTCACTCTCTTTGAATCTTCTTTATCATGCTAGGATTAGCAGGAAAAAGCAAAAAATTTCAGAATTGCACCTTGCAATGTGGAGATATTACTGTTTGTGCATTTACAATATTCATTGATTTTTGCCATTGAAAAACATGTTTTTCATATACCAGAAATGTTTGAAGCTACTGACTGAATGAAAGGAGCTGGCATCTCACTCTCTTTGAATCTTCTTTATCATGCTAGGATTAACAGGAAAAAGCAAAAAATTTCAGAATTGCACCTTGCAATGTGGAGATATTACTGTATGTGCATTTACAATATTCATTGATTTTTGCCATTGAAAAACATGTTTTTCATATACCAGAAATGTTTGAAGCTACTGACTGAATGAAAGGAGCTGGCATCTCACTCTCTTTGAATCTTCTTTATCATGCTAGGATTAACAGGAAAAAGCTAAAAATTTCAGAATTGCACCGTGCAATGTGGAGATATTACTGTTTGTGCATTTACAATATTCATTGATTTTTGCCATTGAAAAACATGTTTTTCATATACCAGAAATGTTTGAAGCTACTGACTGAATGAAAGGAGCTGGCATCTCACTCTCTTTGAATCTTCTTTATCATGCTAGGATTAGCAGGAAAAAGCAAAAAATTTCAGAATTGCACCTTGCAATGTGGAGATATTACTGTTTGTGCATTTACAATATTCATTGATTTTTGCCATTGAAAAACATGTTTTTCATATACCAGAAATGTTTGAAGCTACTGACTGAATGAAAGGAGCTGGCATCTCACTCTCTTTGAATCTTCTTTATCATGCTAGGATTAACAGGAAAAAGCAAAAAATTTCAGAATTGCACCGTGCAATGTGGAGATATTACTGTTTGTGCATTTACAATATTCATTGATTTTTGCCATTGAAAAACATGTTTTTCATATACCAGAAATGTTTGAAGCTACTGACTGAATGAAAGGAGCTGGCATCTCACTCTCTTTGAATCTTCTTTATCATGCTAGAATTAGCAGGAAAAAGCAAAAAATTTCAGAATTGCACCTTGCAATGTGGAGATATTACTGTTTGTGCATTTACAATATTCATTGATTTTTGCCATTGAAAAACATGTTTTTCATATACCAGAAATGTTTGAAGCTACTGACTGAATGAAAGGAGCTGGCATCTCACTCTCTTTGAATCTTCTTTATCATGCTAGGATTAACAGGAAAAAGCTAAAAATTTCAGAATTGCACCTTGCAATGTGGAGATATTACTGTATGTGCATTTACAATATTCATTGATTTTTGCCATTGAAAAACATGTTTTTCATATACCAGAAATGTTTGAAGCTACTGACTGAATGAAAGGAGCTGGCATCTCACTCTCTTTGAATCTTCTTTATCATGCTAGGATTAACAGGAAAAAGCTAAAAATTTCAGAATTGCACCGTGCAATGTGGAGATATTACTGTTTGTGCATTTACAATATTCATTGATTTTTGCCATTGAAAAACATGTTTTTCATATACCAGAAATGTTTGAAGCTACTGACTGAATGAAAGGAGCTGGCATCTCACTCTCTTTGAATCTTCTTTATCATGCTAGGATTAGCAGGAAAAAGCAAAAAATTTCAGAATTGCACCTTGCAATGTGGAGATATTACTGTTTGTGCATTTACAATATTCATTGATTTTTGCCATTGAAAAACATGTTTTTCATATACCAGAAATGTTTGAAGCTACTGACTGAATGAAAGGAGCTGGCATCTCACTCTCTTTGAATCTTCTTTATCATGCTAGGATTAACAGGAAAAAGCTAAAAATTTCAGAATTGCACCGTGCAATGTGGAGATATTACTGTTTGTGCATTTACAATATTCATTGATTTTTGCCATTGAAAAACATGTTTTTCATATACCAGAAATGTTTGAAGCTACTGACTGAATGAAAGGAGCTGGCATCTCACTCTCTTTGAATCTTCTTTATCATGCTAGGATTAGCAGGAAAAAGCAAAAAATTTCAGAATTGCACCTTGCAATGTGGAGATATTACTGTTTGTGCATTTACAATATTCATTGATTTTTGCCATTGAAAAACATGTTTTTCATATACCAGAAATGTTTGAAGCTACTGACTGAATGAAAGGAGCTGGCATCTCACTCTCTTTGAATCTTCTTTATCATGCTAGGATTAACAGGAAAAAGCTAAAAATTTCAGAATTGCACCTTGCAATGTGGAGATATTACTGTTTGTGCATTTACAATATTCATTGATTTTTGCCATTGAAAAACATGTTTTTCATATACCAGAAATGTTTGAAGCTACTGACTGAATGAAAGGAGCTGGCATCTCACTCTCTTTGAATCTTCTTTATCATGCTAGGATTAACAGGAAAAAGCTAAAAATTTCAGAATTGCACCGTGCAATGTGGAGATATTACTGTTTGTGCATTTACAATATTCATTGATTTTTGCCATTGAAAAACATGTTTTTCATATACCAGAAATGTTTGAAGCTAATGACTGAATGAAAGGAGCTGGCATCTCACTCTCTTTGAATCTTCTTTATCATGCTAGGATTAACAGGAAAAAGCTAAAAATTTCAGAATTGCACCATGCAATGTGGAGATATTACTGTTTGTGCATTTACAATATTCATTGATTTTTGCCATTGAAAAACATGTTTTTCATATACCAGAAATGTTTGAAGCTACTGACTGAATGAAAGGAGCTGGCATCTCACTCTCTTTGAATTTTCTTTATCATGCTAGGATTAGCAGGAAAAAGCAAAAAATTTCAGAATTGCACCTTGCAATGTGGAGATATTACTGTTTGTGCATTTACAATATTCATTGATTTTTGCCATTGAAAAACATGTTTTTCATATACCAGAAATGTTTGAAGCTACTGACTGAATGAAAGGAGCTGGCATCTCACTCTCTTTGAATCTTCTTTATCATGCTAGGATTAACAGGAAAAAGCTAAAAATTTCAGAATTGCACCGTGCAATGTGGAGATATTACTGTTTGTGCATTTACAATATTCATTGATTTTTGCCATTGAAAAACATGTTTTTCATATACCAGAAATGTTTGAAGCTACTGACTGAATGAAAGGAGCTGGCATCTCACTCTCTTTGAATCTTCTTTATCATGCTAGGATTAGCAGGAAAAAGCAAAAAATTTCAGAATTGCACCTTGCAATGTGGAGATATTACTGTTTGTGCATTTACAATATTCATTGATTTTTGCCATTGAAAAACATGTTTTTCATATACCAGAAATGTTTGAAGCTACTGACTGAATGAAAGGAGCTGGCATCTCACTCTCTTTGAATCTTCTTTATCATGCTAGGATTAACAGGAAAAAGCAAAAAATTTCAGAATTGCACCTTGCAATGTGGAGATATTACTGTTTGTGCATTTACAATATTCATTGATTTTTGCCATTGAAAAACATGTTTTTCATATACCAGAAATGTTTGAAGCTACTGACTGAATGAAAGGAGCTGGCATCTCACTCTCTTTGTTTTACCATATTTTTTTATTTTTAATAAACAATTTAACAGGGGAATAACACACGTAGCATAAAAGAAGTGACAAAAGAATATTCATAATAAGGGAAAAATTCTGAGGGAAGGGAAAGGGAAAGGGAACAAACAGGAATGGATAATCAGGAAAGATGGGAGAAATTTGTTCGTCAAATAGTATATACGATAATGCAGAAATTTGAACACTTTAAACACACATTACTATCATTAGCAAAAATTAAACATATTAATGAGCTAAACACGACACACATTAAGATGTTCCAGCGTTATGAGAGGGTTGAGGGAATTTAGTGAGCCAAATATCCCACTTCCTAGAAAATTTAAGTAAATTATTGTTGATAAGGGCAAATCTTAGTTCAAATATTCTATGGAGATTCATCTTATCAACTAAGTCCTCCAAAGTGGGGACATGTGACTTTCTCCAATAAAAAGCCAATGCGTTCTTACACACTGAAAATAAGTGAATCACCAAAGATCTTTCAAACGACTTATATGGTTCAAGATCTAAGGATAGTAAAGCCATTTGAGGGGTCAATACTACAGGTCTGCCTAAAAGGTCATCTACCAAAGAAGAGATCTGAGCCCATAGATTCCGGATTTTAGGGCAGCTCCAAAAGAGATGTAAAAGATCTCCCCTAAGGCCGCACTCCCTCCAACAAAGGGGAGAGTTACTGGGCTTTATATGGTGAAGCCTGATTGGAGTGTAATACCATCTGGTTAGAATTTTGAAGTAAGCCTCTTGTAAGGGCATAGATATATTAGAGGCCTGAGAAAAAAGAACAGCACTCTCCCATTGATCGGATTGGAAATTGAGTTTTAGATCTTTTTCCCAGCGTATCATGTAGAGGTGTTTTTGGAAGGAAAGATCATTATTGAAGCTGTTATATATGTGTCTCAGGCTCCAAAAAATTTTGTGGGATGGGTTGCTTAACAGGTTCACCGAGGTTTCAGAAACAATAAGTTTACCAGAAATAAATTCCAGAATAATGCTCTTTAAATGAGAGTATAAAAAGAAATCAGAGGAAGGTAAGTTGAATCTTTTTTTAAGAGTTTGGAAAGGAATAAAGGCAGAAGCTTCATAGAAGTCTCCAATTTTCCTTAAGCCTTTATTGTCCCATTGATCTGGAATGGAAGAGTTATACAGATCAGCAACAAAACCAATTGGAAAATTTTTGACAAAAGAAAACTTCTCCCTATCAGAATCTCTTAGGGGACTCTTTTTCTTTCTTTTGGCGATTTTTTTCCAGGCGTCAATAATCGCCTGGAAAATAGGATGGGAAGAATCATGAGTGCACTGTTTAAATAGATGCCTAAGTAACAATTCACGGGGAGAAGAACCATTATTTAAGAAGGTCTCCAGAGTCATCCAAGCTGGGGGACTGTCAGAATTAAACCAATTACTGCTCTGTTTGATGAGGTTTGCCAAATAGTAAGCGGAAATATTAGGGTGGCTCAGACCTCCGTTGCACTTATTCTTGTACAATATATCTGCAGATATCCTCGCACGTTTATTATCCCAGACATAGGAATTAATCTGATTTTGAATTTTTTGAATAAAGATGTGAGAAATAGTTAAAGGTAAGTTGCGGAAAAAATACAAGATTTTGGGTAGAACAAACATCTTAATAGAGAGGACTCTACCCCACCATGACAAATCTCTTTTCAAAAATTCCATCAAATCTCCACGGACGATATCCTCAATCAGAACCAGGTTGTCAGAAATTGTTGAGTTAATAGTTTTACCAATACTGATCCCCAAATAAGTCAGATTGCGTTTAGCCAAACCGAAGGAAAATCTCGAGTGTAAAACCTCTCTCGTCTGACGGTCCAGATTAATGTTTAAAAGTTTAGACTTCTCATTATTGATCTTAAAATAAGAAATCTGAGAGAATAGTTCTAGAACCTTCGAAACTTCCGCAACCGAATTTACTGGGTCCAGCAAGGAAAGCATAACATCATCTGCAAAGAGGCCAATTTTAAATTCTCGAGATGGGGTAGAAATCCCCCTAATGTCAGTGTTTTCTCTAATCCTCTGTGCCAAAGGCTCCATAGCCAGGACAAAGAGAAGGGGGGAAAGTGGGCAACCCTGTCTAGTACCATTTGTGATAGGGATTGGATTTGAGAGATAATTGTTAACATAAATTTTTGCTTGGGGGTTAGAATAGAGGGCCATAATTGAAGAGAGAAATTTGTTATCAAAACCGAATTTAATAAGGGTGAGTTTAAGGTATAGCCAATTTAACCTGTCGAAAGCTTTTTCAGCGTCTAAAGCAAGCAATGAAGTTGGGAGTTTCGCCGTATTTATCACCTTAATAATATTCAGAAGTCTTCTAGAGCCATCAGTTGCTTGCCTCCCACCAACGAAGCCAATCTGATCATCGTTGATGAGAGATGGGAGAATAGTCGATAAACGATTGGCCAGAATTTTCGAATATATCTTAATATCAGTGTTAATTAGCGAAATGGGCCTATAATTTTTAACATTATCTCTCTCATCCTTAGACTTGGGTATTAGGGTAATGGTGGCTTCCAGCATTTCTGAGGGGAAGGAGCTTATTGAGGAAGCATGATTGAAAATTTTCGTGAGAGGGGAAGAAAGTAGGTCACAAAAAGTTTTATAATACTCATTAATGAACCCATCTGGACCCGGAGCCTTGAAATCTTTAAGTTGCTTTATTGTGTTAATAATTTCAAGGTTAGAAAAAGGCTTATTCAATGACTCGTGATCCAGAGGGCTCAATTTCGGTAGATTAATGGAGGATAAAAATTTGTTGATTGCATCTGGGTGAGGATGGGAAATTAGAGGATCAGTTTTGATGTTGTAGAGTTTTTTGTAAAAATTTGCAAACTGGTTCACTATATCTTTAGGGTGGCAAAACGTTATTCCACTATTGTTTTTTATTTTATCTATTCTATTAATTGCTCTTTTACATTTGACTAGGCGGGCCATAAAGCGGGTAGGTTTATTTAGAGCCGCATAGTAATTAAATTTTGATTTCCGAATAATTGCATCATAGGAGGAAGAAATTTCTGATTTTAGCTCTACCCTTAAATTTGAGAGTTCTTTTTGAATTATTGGGGAAGGGGAAGGAAGATTAATTTGCTCTAATTCTTTTTCCCTAATCAGTTTTTGAAGAGAATTAATTTTTGATCTTTTTTCTTTTTTTTCAGATGAGGATATCTGCATTAGTACACCACGAAGGACGGCCTTGTGAGCGCACCAGCTGGAGAAGGGATTAGATAAATCTGGGGTATCGTTCTCCCTAAAATAATCAGAAATAGCTTTTTCAATAATTTTTTTGTTTTTGGGGTTATGAATAAGTGAAGATCTACATTTCCAAAGAAATCCATTTTTAATAAGAGGACCAATATGAATTTCACATGACATAGGGGCATGATCTGATAGAGACCTAAGGCCTATAGATACGTTAGAGAATTTGGGTAAAGAAAAAACGTCAGTTATTATTAAGTCTATTCTAGAGGCCGTTTGGTGCGCATCCGAAAAATGGGAGAATTCTTTGGAGGTAGTTTGCAGACATCTAAATGTATCAAATAGTTCATTTTTAAAAAGCCAATTATTTAGCGTCGGGTATAAATGACGGCTGGGGGAGGAAGAGTCCATATGCCCGTCCGGGACCATGTTGAAGTCTCCCAAAAAAATCAATTCGCCTCTCCTAACCTCTTCAACCTTTCTAAAAACCTTATTCAAAAAGGGTATTTGCTTTTTATTTGGGGCGTATAGGTTAACAACAGTGCACTCATGATTATTCAGTTTACAGAGCAATATATGGAACCTTCCATTGACATCTTTATGCTGATCTAAAAACTCAAATGGGACAGAATCTCTGATCACTGTAGCTACACCGGCTTTTTTCCGGTCGCTAGTGGATTCAAATATATGAGGGTAGCGTTTGTGGGTGAAAGTAGGGTGTTTTCCCTCGGCAAACCTTGTCTCCTGAAGACACGCAACATCAGCACCAAGATGACCCAATTCCTTCCAAAGGGAGAATCTCTTATTGGGACTGTTTAGGCCTCTTACATTATAGGTGATGATCTTGATAGGCATAGGTAAATTAATAATTAAAGTAAGTCAAAAGGAGAGGGGTCAGTTGGTCCAACAAATTCCCAAAAAATAAAAATCAACCGACAATCAAAGCTGGAATACAATATCTCTAGTATTAATTCAAAGATAGTAATAACAATAACCAAATATTCAAAGAAAAAGAAAAAAAAACGAATCAAAAAATCTCCTGAGGGAACCTTCACCGAAAAGGTTCTCCCTCAGATTGGGGGGAAAAATAATGTGGACAAACCATGAAGGCTAAATATAAGAAGAATGATAAATTTATTATAGCATGTTAGGTGAGGTGATAAAATGAGATTATTTTTAAAGAGGGCTCCCGAGGGAGTAGTGTTTATCATTTCAGCGGTGGGGTGCCTTTGTAACTTTGTAGGGAATGTCTTTTATAAAATCAAAAAATTTGGGGCCTTCATCAGGATCTGTAAGAGTGAATGTTTTCCGGTTAAAGAAAATCAGCAACTTTACTGGAAAGCCCCACCTATATGGGATATTCATATCCCTCAGTCTATCTGTGATCAATTTGTATGACCTTCTTGCATCCATGGTTTCTTTGGAAAAATCGGAGAAGATTTTTAGGTGCGAGAAAGGCTCTGGAAAAGTCCTATTTTCCCTGATATAATTCAAGATTCTCTCTTTGGTCGAGAAGAAATGCAACCTAGCTATTACATCCCTAGGAAGATCCGAGGAAATGGAGGTCGGACGAAATAAGCGATGGGCCCTATCAATGATAAGATCCTGCTCAGAAAGGGATGGGATTGTCTTGTGAAATAAGTCTTTGAGAAAAGCCGAGATATCTGAGGGAGAAACATCCTCAGATATGCCTCTAATCTTCAAATTATTTCTCCTACTCCTATCCTCCAAATCCGCAACTTTTAATCTAAGTCTTTTGAGCTCGGATTTAATTTCCAAATTATCAGAAGAGACAGACTCTACCTTATCCTCCACCGTTTCAAGTCTTTTAGTGTTTTCCTCCAATTTGACTCCAAAAGCTTCCAAAGTAGATTTCATGGTGTCTACCTGTTTCTCAAAGCCCAGTTTCATATTTCTGTCAATCGTCTTTAAAAGATTGTCCAGATATGAACCAAGGTCGGTATTTCCCAACTCTTGAGAAATGGGTATTTTGGCCGGGACACTAGGCGTAGGGTCTGAAGACGAAGGGGAGACGTCCTTTTTGGCACGTCTCTTATCTGGACTAGGATTGGGAGACGTGTCCGAGGATTCCTCCTCCGAACTCGTGGCCAGTGAGGAATATTTGTTGCTCCAAGCTCCTGGATCCCTTCTCTTTGATGAGATGGAAATGTCCATCTCTTCCACTTTTTTTTCTTTAACTACGGTGGAAGGGGCAGGTTTAGCGTCATGAATTCTCTGTGGTTTTGGAGTAAATAGACTTTTAGCAGAGTCTTTGGTGGGAGAGCTTACTTTAAAACTCTGTCTGTCGTCAGGATTTCTATGAGGTGATCTGGACTTAAGTGGACTAATGGTATTGACAGTATCCTCTGAGGGATTTGAAAATGAAGAACGTTGGGAGGACTTCGCTCTTACCACACTAGTTTTAAGGGGAGCTTCCAAAGACTTTTGGGTATTTTTTTTGTTAGCCGCCATTGTAAAAAAAAAATAAGTCCTAAGTGTATATATAAGGAAAACACCAAAAAGACAATGGGAATATTTAACCTAGAGAGTGGATAGAAGACTTTAGAGTAGCAAAATGACTAGGAACAATGAATGGAAGAAATTAGCATTAAACAAATATCACTCCAATAAGAGGCAATCAATACCCTTAAAGACTGCAGAATTATGTACCCCCTAGAATGCAATCCTTTAAATGTAAATCACAATCAAAAATATCAAGAGAAATAGTAAACTTGACCTGAGGGATAAAAATAAAAGGCACATATAGTTCTTAACAGAGAACTAATTATTGTGGAAACTTGCAGATCTGTAGAGTTCCATGGGCACCAACTGTTATATGTATATCAGGTAGCGAAATCACAGTATATATATGGCAGAAGCAATTCCTCCTATCCTCCACCCCCCCTCAAAGTCAAGTCTCACAATTAAATGTTTGTCCAAAGTTTGATGTTTAATGGACCTCTGTATCAGTACTGATATAAAATCAGCACCATGGACAGCAGTGCAAATCGATGTTGCAGCAGGAGGCAGGAGAATTAACTAATGTAAAATCAGCACCTTGGACAGCAGAACAGAGCGACGCTATAGCAGGGGCAGGAGAGTTTGACTGAAATCAGCACCATGGACAGCAGCTCAAATCAGCACCATGGATAGCAGTGCAGAGCTACGTCGCAGCAGAGGGCAGGAGAATTTGATCAGCACCATGGACAGCAGTACAGAGGACGCTGCAGCAGGGGGCGGGAGAATTGAATCTATCAGCTGATTATGGATATGAGGCAGAGGAGGGCAGCGGTGCCGCTGCAGGGAAGGACCAAGGGCAAGATCAGAGCGCAGCAACACCAGCACAAGAGGGGGAGGCAGTCACAGGGGTCTGTAGGGTCCCAACACCGGAGGGGCACAGTCAGCAGAGCGGCACAACGGGAATAGGTGGAGCGGAGCGCGGGGACCGGTGGCACCTGTCAGTTACTAGTGGGGAGGGACAAAGCGGCCCCCCCAGAAGCAGGAGGGAGACACCGCCGCTTGTAAATCAGCCCCGGGGGATGTGGGGCGGCAAGCCCTATATACCGGCAGCGCCGGTCTTTAGAAGGGAGACAGGAGCGGAGCGGCTCCGGAACTAAGGAGGGGGAACTGCCACCACCGGAACAGCCCCCGAACCCAGGGAACAGCCGCAGCAAGAGGCAGGGATCCCGGCCGCAGACACAAGCAGCGCCCGTCAGCAGGAGGGAGAGGGAGGAGCGATCCACAAAATAAAAGGGACACCGCCGCCACCAGACCCCAGACAATAGCCTCACAGAGTCACGATAATAGCCCTGGCATCAGCCAGGGCTTGTCTGACCTTTTAAGATGATATCTACAGTTCCTCTCCTCTGTGTAGCCGCGTCAGCTGTGAGCAGGGCCGGGTCTTCGGGCTGCTGCCGGCGTCCTGAAGCAGGAAGGTCCCGTAGCTTGGTGTCCGTGTGCTGGACTTCTCAGGGCTCCGGTCTCACAATCTTCTTACTTGATTGTAGATCTGGAAGGTCCCCGGAGTCCGCGATCCTCCACAGAAAGTGCCGGCCGGTGTTTTTAACTTCCGGAGTCCTGTCACTGGTCGCAGCTAGTAGCAGGGTGGTACAGCGCCGGGCGGTGGTATCTCTGTAGGAGTCTTACCCCCGGTCGCAGCTGGTAGTGGGGTGGATAGCAGGCAGGGACAGCTTGCAGGCTGGTGGTTCAGTACAGTGGGGCCGTTTTCAGGGCTACAGGGTCCCGTGGGTCTAGTTAGGACTCGGTCCTTGTTACTTCCCAGCACAGGCTGTAAAAGCTGAAGTATATAATCGGCTCGTCCCACAGCCACCGGCCTCCCACAACAGCAGAGCAGGCTTTAAGGGCTCCTTGCCACCTTCCTCAAAATATGAATCCTTTGCAAATTGTCCGATAGCACCCGATAAACAGTGTTCCTAGGTCCAGAGGAAGGGAGTAGGGAGGGTCCCCTTGCAGAGACACACAGACCTGCAAGCCTGCAGGTCTATGTCACAATACCCACGACTGGCATGAAATCAAGGACGCACCTCACTGCTTCCAAACGAAATATCTCCCAGAATAACGGGTCAGGGATAGTCTTTTCAGTATCCAGATGATCCTTAAGCTTTAGGGAGTTAATCCATGTAAGAATTGATCGAGTAAATCTTCTTAAGTTGCTTTTATCGTCGCTTTGTAGTTTTAGCCCTCAGGGAGCTCAGGATCAAGCTGCCATCTCGTCCTGTGCTCAGGCCACTCCCCCCCATCTCACTCTCTTTGAATCTTCTTTATCATGCTAGGATTAACAGGAAAAAGCTAAAAATTTCAGAATTGCACCGTGCAATGTGGAGATATTACTGTTTGTGCATTTACAATATTCATTGATTTTTGCCATTGAAAAACATGTTTTTCATATACCAGAAATGTTTGAAGCTACTGACTGAATGAAAGGAGCTGGCATCTCACTCTCTTTGAATCTTCTTTATCATGCTAGGATTAGCAGGAAAAAGCAAAAAATTTCAGAATTGCACCTTGCAATGTGGAGATATTACTGTTTGTGCATTTACAATATTCATTGATTTTTGCCATTGAAAAACATGTTTTTCATATACCAGAAATGTTTGAAGCTACTGACTGAATGAAAGGAGCTGGCATCTCACTCTCTTTGAATCTTCTTTATCATGCTAGGATTAACAGGAAAAAGCTAAAAATTTCAGAATTGCACCGTGCAATGTGGAGATATTACTGTTTGTGCATTTACAATATTCATTGATTTTTGCCATTGAAAAACATGTTTTTCATATACCAGAAATGTTTGAAGCTACTGACTGAATGAAAGGAGCTGGCATCTCACTCTCTTTGAATCTTCTTTATCATGCTAGGATTAGCAGGAAAAAGCAAAAAATTTCAGAATTGCACCTTGCAATGTGGAGATATTACTGTTTGTGCATTTACAATATTCATTGATTTTTGCCATTGAAAAACATGTTTTTCATATACCAGAAATGTTTGAAGCTACTGACTGAATGAAAGGAGCTGGCATCTCACTCTCTTTGAATCTTCTTTATCATGCTAGGATTAACAGGAAAAAGCAAAAAATTTCAGAATTGCACCTTGCAATGTGGAGATATTACTGTTTGTGCATTTACAATATTCATTGATTTTTGCCATTGAAAAACATGTTTTTCATATACCAGAAATGTTTGAAGCTACTGACTGAATGAAAGGAGCTGGCATCTCACTCTCTTTGAATCTTCTTTATCATGCTAGGATTAACAGGAAAAAGCTAAAAATTTCAGAATTGCACCGTGCAATGTGGAGATATTACTGTTTGTGCATTTACAATATTCATTGATTTTTGCCATTGAAAAACATGTTTTTCATATACCAGAAATGTTTGAAGCTACTGACTGAATGAAAGGAGCTGGCATCTCACTCTCTTTGAATCTTCTTTATCATGCTAGGATTAGCAGGAAAAAGCAAAAAATTTCAGAATTGCAC
This sequence comes from Phyllobates terribilis, assembly GCF_046119375.1. Lineage (NCBI taxonomy): Eukaryota > Metazoa > Chordata > Amphibia > Anura > Dendrobatidae > Phyllobates > Phyllobates terribilis. The sequence continues at coordinate 24,215 of NW_027371544.1, forward strand.
CTTGCAATGTGGAGATATTACTGTTTGTGCATTTACAATATTCATTGATTTTTGCCATTGAAAAACATGTTTTTCATATACCAGAAATGTTTGAAGCTACTGACTGAATGAAAGGAGCTGGCATCTCACTCTCTTTGAATCTTCTTTATCATGCTAGGATTAACAGGAAAAAGCAAAAAATTTCAGAATTGCACCTTGCAATGTGGAGATATTACTGTTTGTGCATTTACAATATTCATTGATTTTTGCCATTGAAAAACATGTTTTTCATATACCAGAAATGTTTGAAGCTACTGACTGAATGAAAGGAGCTGGCATCTCACTCTCTTTGAATCTTCTTTATCATGCTAGGATTAACAGGAAAAAGCTAAAAATTTCAGAATTGCACCGTGCAATGTGGAGATATTACTGTTTGTGCATTTACAATATTCATTGATTTTTGCCATTGAAAAACGTTTTTCATATACCAGAAATGTTTGAAGCTACTGACTGAATGAAAGGAGCTGGCATCTCACTCTCTTTGAATCTTCTTTATCATGCTAGGATTAGCAGGAAAAAGCAAAAAATTTCAGAATTGCACCTTGCAATGTGGAGATATTACTGTTTGTGCATTTACAATATTCATTGATTTTTGCCATTGAAAAACATGTTTTTCATATACCAGAAATGTTTGAAGCTACTGACTGAATGAAAGGAGCTGGCATCTCACTCTCTTTGAATCTTCTTTATCATGCTAGGATTAACAGGAAAAAGCTAAAAATTTCAGAATTGCACCGTGCAATGTGGAGATATTACTGTTTGTGCATTTACAATATTCATTGATTTTTGCCATTGAAAAACATGTTATTCATATACCAGAAATGTTTGAAGCTACTGACTGAATGAAAGGAGCTGGCATCTCACTCTCTTTGAATCTTCTTTATCATGCTAGGATTAGCAGGAAAAAGCAAAAAATTTCAGAATTGCACCTTGCAATGTGGAGATATTACTGTTTGTGCATTTACAATATTCATTGATTTTTGCCATTGAAAAACATGTTTTTCATATACCAGAAATGTTTGAAGCTACTGACTGAATGAAAGGAGCTGGCATCTCACTCTCTTTGAATCTTCTTTATCATGCTAGGATTAACAGGAAAAAGCAAAAAATTTCAGAATTGCACCTTGCAATGTGGAGATATTACTGTTTGTGCATTTACAATATTCATTGATTTTTGCCATTGAAAAACATGTTTTTCATATACCAGAAATGTTTGAAGCTACTGACTGAATGAAAGGAGCTGGCATCTCACTCTCTTTGAATCTTCTTTATCATGCTAGGATTAGCAGGAAAAAGCAAAAAATTTCAGAATTGCACCTTGCAATGTGGAGATATTACTGTTTGTGCATTTACAATATTCATTGATTTTTGCCATTGAAAAACATGTTTTTCATATACCAGAAATGTTTGAAGCTACTGACTGAATGAAAGGAGCTGGCATCTCACTCTCTTTGAATCTTCTTTATCATGCTAGGATTAACAGGAAAAAGCTAAAAATTTCAGAATTGCACCTTGCAATGTGGAGATATTACTGTTTGTGCATTTACAATATTCATTGATTTTTGCCATTGAAAAACATGTTTTTCATATACCAGAAATGTTTGAAGCTACTGACTGAATGAAAGGAGCTGGCATCTCACTCTCTTTGAATCTTCTTTATCATGCTAGGATTAACAGGAAAAAGCTAAAAATTTCAGAATTGCACCGTGCAATGTGGAGATATTACTGTTTGTGCATTTACAATATTCATTGATTTTTGCCATTGAAAAACATGTTTTTCATATACCAGAAATGTTTGAAGCTACTGACTGAATGAAAGGAGCTGGCATCTCACTCT
>NW_027371545.1:0-26085 GCF_046119375.1 Phyllobates terribilis
GTAAATGCACAAACAGTAATTTCTCCGCATTGCAAGGTGCAATTCTGAAATTTTTTGCTTTTTCCTGCTCCTCTTAGCATGATAAAGAAGATTCAAAGAGAGTGAGATGCCAGCTCCTTTCATTCAGTCAGTAGCTTCAATCATTTCTGGACGTTTTTCAATGGCAAAAATCAATGAATATTGTAAATGCACAAACAGTAATTTCTCCGCATTGCAAGGTGCAATTCTGAAATTTTTTGCTTTTTCCTGCTCCTCTTAGCATGATAAAGAAGATTCAAAGAGAGTGAGATGCCAGCTCCTTTCATTCAGTCAGTAGCTTCAATCATTTCTGGACGTTTTTCAATGGCAAAAATCAATGAATATTGTAAATGCACAAACAGTAATTTCTCCGCATTGCAAGGTGCAATTCTGAAATTTTTTGCTTTTTCCTGCTCCTCTTAGCATGATAAAGAAGATTCAAAGAGAGTGAGATGCCAGCTCCTTTCATTCAGTCAGTAGCTTCAAACATTTCTTGTATATGAATAACATGATGTTTTTCAATGGCAAAAATCAATGAATATTGTAAAAGCACAAACAGTAATTTCTCCGCATTGCAAGGTGCAATTCTGAAATTTTTTGCTTTTTCCTGCTCCTCTTAGCATGATAAAGAAGATTCAAAGAGAGTGAGATGCCAGCTCCTTTCATTCAGTCAGTAGCTTCAATCATTTCTTGACGTTTTTCAATGGCAAAAATCAATGAATATTGTAAATGCACAAACAGTAATTTCTCCGCATTGCAAGGTGCAATTCTGAAATTTTTTGCTTTTTCCTGCTCCTCTTAGCAAGATAAAGAAGATTCAAAGAGAGTGAGATGCCAGCTCCTTTCATTCAGTCAGTAGCTTCAATCATTTCTGGTATATGAATAACATGATGTTTTTCAATGGCAAAAATCAATGAATATTGTAAATGCACAAACAGTAATTTCTCCGCATTGCAAGTTGCAATTCTGAAATTTTTTGCTTTTTCCTGCTCCTCTTAGCATGATAAAGAAGATTCAAAGAGAGTGAGATGCCAGCTCCTTTCATTCAGTCAGTAGCTTCAATCATTTCTGGACGTTTTTCAATGGCAAAAATCAATGAATATTGTAAATGCACAAACAGTAATTTCTCCGCATTGCAAGGTGCAATTCTGAAATTTTTTGCTTTTTCCTGCTCCTCTTAGCATGATAAAGAAGATTCAAAGAGAGTGAGATGCCAGCTCCTTTCATTCAGTCAGTAGCTTCAATCATTTCTGGACGTTTTTCAATGGCAAAAATCAATGAATATTGTAAATGCACAAACAGTAATTTCTCCGCATTGCAAGGTGCAATTCTGAAATTTTTTGCTTTTTCCTGCTCCTCTTAGCATGATAAAGAAGATTCAAAGAGAGTTAGATGCCAGCTCCTTTCATTCAGTCAGTAGCTTCAAACATTTCTGGTATATGAATAACATGATGTTTTTCAATGGCAAAAATCAATGAATATTGTAAAAGCACAAACAGTAATTTCTCCGCATTGCAAGGTGCAATTCTGAAATTTTTTGCTTTTTCCTGCTCCTCTTAGCATGATAAAGAAGATTCAAAGAGAGTGAGATGCCAGCTCCTTTCATTCAGTCAGTAGCTTCAATCATTTCTGGACGTTTTTCAATGGCAAAAATCAATGAATATTGTAAATGCACAAACAGTAATTTCTCCGCATTGCAAGGTGCAATTCTGAAATTTTTTGCTTTTTCCTGCTCCTCTTAGCATGATAAAGAAGATTCAAAGAGAGTGAGATGCCAGCTCCTTTCATTCAGTCAGTAGCTTCAATCATTTCTGGACGTTTTTCAATGGCAAAAATCAATGAATATTGTAAATGCACAAACAGTAATTTCTCCGCATTGCAAGGTGCAATTCTGAAATTTTTTGCTTTTTCCTGCTCCTCTTAGCATGATAAAGAAGATTCAAAGAGAGTGAGATGCCAGCTCCTTTCATTCAGTCAGTAGCTTCAATCATTTCTGGACGTTTTTCAATGGCAAAAATCAATGAATATTGTAAATGCACAAACAGTAATTTCTCCGCATTGCAAGGTGCAATTCTGAAATTTTTTGCTTTTTCCTGCTCCTCTTAGCATGACAAAGAAGATTCAAAGAGAGTAAGATGCCAGCTCCTTTCATTCAGTCAGTAGCTTCAATCATTTCTGGTATATGAATAACATGATGTTTTTCAATGGCAAAAATCAATGAATATTGTAAATGCACAAACAGTAATTTCTCCGCATTGCAAGGTGCAATTCTGAAATTTTTTGCTTTTTCCTGCTCCTCTTAGCATGATAAAGAAGATTCAAAGAGAGTGAGATGCCAGCTCCTTTCATTCAGTCAGTAGCTTCAATCATTTCTGGACGTTTTTCAATGGCAAAAATCAATGAATATTGTAAATGCACAAACAGTAATTTCTCCGCATTGCAAGGTGCAATTCTGAAATTTTTTGCTTTTTCCTGCTCCTCTTAGCATGATAAAGAAGATTCAAAGAGAGTGAGATGCCAGCTCCTTTCATTCAGTCAGTAGCTTCAAACATTTCTTGTATATGAATAACATGATGTTTTTCAATGGCAAAAATCAATGAATATTGTAAAAGCACAAACAGTAATTTCTCCGCATTGCAAGGTGCAATTCTGAAATTTTTTGCTTTTTCCTGCTCCTCTTAGCATGATAAAGAAGATTCAAAGAGAGTGAGATGCCAGCTCCTTTCATTCAGTCAGTAGCTTCAATCATTTCTTGACGTTTTTCAATGGCAAAAATCAATGAATATTGTAAATGCACAAACAGTAATTTCTCCGCATTGCAAGGTGCAATTCTGAAATTTTTTGCTTTTTCCTGCTCCTCTTAGCAAGATAAAGAAGATTCAAAGAGAGTGAGATGCCAGCTCCTTTCATTCAGTCAGTAGCTTCAATCATTTCTGGTATATGAATAACATGATGTTTTTCAATGGCAAAAATCAATGAATATTGTAAATGCACAAACAGTAATTTCTCCGCATTGCAAGTTGCAATTCTGAAATTTTTTGCTTTTTCCTGCTCCTCTTAGCATGATAAAGAAGATTCAAAGAGAGTGAGATGCCAGCTCCTTTCATTCAGTCAGTAGCTTCAATCATTTCTGGACGTTTTTCAATGGCAAAAATCAATGAATATTGTAAATGCACAAACAGTAATTTCTCCGCATTGCAAGGTGCAATTCTGAAATTTTTTGCTTTTTCCTGCTCCTCTTAGCATGATAAAGAAGATTCAAAGAGAGTGAGATGCCAGCTCCTTTCATTCAGTCAGTAGCTTCAATCATTTCTGGACGTTTTTCAATGGCAAAAATCAATGAATATTGTAAATGCACAAACAGTAATTTCTCCGCATTGCAAGGTGCAATTCTGAAATTTTTTGCTTTTTCCTGCTCCTCTTAGCATGATAAAGAAGATTCAAAGAGAGTGAGATGCCAGCTCCTTTCATTCAGTCAGTAGCTTCAATCATTTCTGGACGTTTTTCAATGGCAAAAATCAATGAATATTGTAAATGCACAAACAGTAATTTCTCCGCATTGCAAGGTGCAATTCTGAAATTTTTTGCTTTTTCCTGCTCCTCTTAGCATGACAAAGAAGATTCAAAGAGAGTAAGATGCCAGCTCCTTTCATTCAGTCAGTAGCTTCAATCATTTCTGGTATATGAATAACATGATGTTTTTCAATGGCAAAAATCAATGAATATTGTAAATGCACAAACAGTAATTTCTCCGCATTGCAAGGTGCAATTCTGAAATTTTTTGCTTTTTCCTGCTCCTCTTAGCATGATAAAGAAGATTCAAAGAGAGTGAGATGCCAGCTCCTTTCATTCAGTCAGTAGCTTCAATCATTTCTGGACGTTTTTCAATGGCAAAAATCAATGAATATTGTAAATGCACAAACAGTAATTTCTCCGCATTGCAAGGTGCAATTCTGAAATTTTTTGCTTTTTCCTGCTCCTCTTAGCATGATAAAGAAGATTCAAAGAGAGTGAGATGCCAGCTCCTTTCATTCAGTCAGTAGCTTCAATCATTTCTGGACGTTTTTCAATGGCAAAAATCAATGAATATTGTAAATGCACAAACAGTAATTTCTCCGCATTGCAAGGTGCAATTCTGAAATTTTTTGCTTTTTCCTGCTCCTCTTAGCATGATAAAGAAGATTCAAAGAGAGTGAGATGCCAGCTCCTTTCATTCAGTCAGTAGCTTCAAACATTTCTTGTATATGAATAACATGATGTTTTTCAATGGCAAAAATCAATGAATATTGTAAAAGCACAAACAGTAATTTCTCCGCATTGCAAGGTGCAATTCTGAAATTTTTTGCTTTTTCCTGCTCCTCTTAGCATGATAAAGAAGATTCAAAGAGAGTGAGATGCCAGCTCCTTTCATTCAGTCAGTAGCTTCAATCATTTCTTGACGTTTTTCAATGGCAAAAATCAATGAATATTGTAAATGCACAAACAGTAATTTCTCCGCATTGCAAGGTGCAATTCTGAAATTTTTTGCTTTTTCCTGCTCCTCTTAGCAAGATAAAGAAGATTCAAAGAGAGTGAGATGCCAGCTCCTTTCATTCAGTCAGTAGCTTCAATCATTTCTGGTATATGAATAACATGATGTTTTTCAATGGCAAAAATCAATGAATATTGTAAATGCACAAACAGTAATTTCTCCGCATTGCAAGTTGCAATTCTGAAATTTTTTGCTTTTTCCTGCTCCTCTTAGCATGATAAAGAAGATTCAAAGAGAGTGAGATGCCAGCTCCTTTCATTCAGTCAGTAGCTTCAATCATTTCTGGACGTTTTTCAATGGCAAAAATCAATGAATATTGTAAATGCACAAACAGTAATTTCTCCGCATTGCAAGGTGCAATTCTGAAATTTTTTGCTTTTTCCTGCTCCTCTTAGCATGATAAAGAAGATTCAAAGAGAGTGAGATGCCAGCTCTTTTCATTCAGTCAGTAGCTTCAATCATTTCTGGACGTTTTTCAATGGCAAAAATCAATGAATATTGTAAATGCACAAACAGTAATTTCTCCGCATTGCAAGGTGCAATTCTGAAATTTTTTGCTTTTTCCTGCTCCTCTTAGCATGATAAAGAAGATTCAAAGAGAGTGAGATGCCAGCTCCTTTCATTCAGTCAGTAGCTTCAATCATTTCTGGACGTTTTTCAATGGCAAAAATCAATGAATATTGTAAATGCACAAACAGTAATTTCTCCGCATTGCAAGGTGCAATTCTTAAATTTTTTGCTTTTTCCTGCTCCTCTTAGCATGACAAAGAAGATTCAAAGAGAGTAAGATGCCAGCTCCTTTCATTCAGTCAGTAGCTTCAATCATTTCTGGTATATGAATAACATGATGTTTTTCAATGGCAAAAATCAATGAATATTGTAAATGCACAAACAGTAATTTCTCCGCATTGCAAGGTGCAATTCTGAAATTTTTTGCTTTTTCCTGCTCCTCTTAGCATGATAAAGAAGATTCAAAGAGAGTGAGATGCCAGCTCCTTTCATTCAGTCAGTAGCTTCAATCATTTCTGGACGTTTTTCAATGGCAAAAATCAATGAATATTGTAAATGCACAAACAGTAATTTCTCCGCATTGCAAGGTGCAATTCTGAAATTTTTTGCTTTTTCCTGCTCCTCTTAGCATGATAAAGAAGATTCAAAGAGAGTGAGATGCCAGCTCCTTTCATTCAGTCAGTAGCTTCAATCATTTCTGGACGTTTTTCAATGGCAAAAATCAATGAATATTGTAAATGCACAAACAGTAATTTCTCCGCATTGCAAGGTGCAATTCTGAAATTTTTTGCTTTTTCCTGCTCCTCTTAGCATGATAAAGAAGATTCAAAGAGAGTGAGATGCCAGCTCCTTTCATTCAGTCAGTAGCTTCAATCATTTCTGGACGTTTTTCAATGGCAAAAATCAATGAATATTGTAAATGCACAAACAGTAATTTCTCCGCATTGCAAGGTGCAATTCTGAAATTTTTTGCTTTTTCCTGCTCCTCTTAGCATGATAAAGAAGATTCAAAGAGAGTTAGATGCCAGCTCCTTTCATTCAGTCAGTAGCTTCAAACATTTCTGGTATATGAATAACATGATGTTTTTCAATGGCAAAAATCAATGAATATTGTAAAAGCACAAACAGTAATTTCTCCGCATTGCAAGGTGCAATTCTGAAATTTTTTGCTTTTTCCTGCTCCTCTTAGCATGATAAAGAAGATTCAAAGAGAGTGAGATGCCAGCTCCTTTCATTCAGTCAGTAGCTTCAATCATTTCTGGACGTTTTTCAATGGCAAAAATCAATGAATATTGTAAATGCACAAACAGTAATTTCTCCGCATTGCAAGGTGCAATTCTGAAATTTTTTGCTTTTTCCTGCTCCTCTTAGCATGATAAAGAAGATTCAAAGAGAGTGAGATGCCAGCTCCTTTCATTCAGTCAGTAGCTTCAATCATTTCTGGTATATGAATAACATGATGTTTTTCAATGGCAAAAATCAATGAATATTGTAAATGCACAAACAGTAATTTCTCCGCATTGCAAGGTGCAATTCTGAAATTTTTTGCTTTTTCCTGCTCCTCTTAGCATGATAAAGAAGATTCAAAGAGAGTGAGATGCCAGCTCCTTTCATTCAGTCAGTAGCTTCAATCATTTCTGGACGTTTTTCAATGGCAAAAATCAATGAATATTGTAAATGCACAAACAGTAATTTCTCCGCATTGCAAGGTGCAATTCTGAAATTTTTTGCTTTTTCCTGCTCCTCTTAGCATGATAAAGAAGATTCAAAGAGAGTGAGATGCCAGCTCCTTTCATTCAGTCAGTAGCTTCAATCATTTCTGTACGTTTTTCAATGGCAAAAATCAATGAATATTGTAAATGCACAAACAGTAATTTCTCCGCATTGCAAGGTGCAATTCTGAAATTTTTTGCTTTTTCCTGCTCCTCTTAGCATGACAAAGAAGATTCAAAGAGAGTAAGATGCCAGCTCCTTTCATTCAGTCAGTAGCTTCAATCATTTCTGGTATATGAATAACATGATGTTTTTCAATGGCAAAAATCAATGAATATTGTAAATGCACAAACAGTAATTTCTCCGCATTGCAAGGTGCAATTCTGAAATTTTTTGCTTTTTCCTGCTCCTCTTAGCATGATAAAGAAGATTTAAAGAGAGTGAGATGCCAGCTCCTTTCATTCAGTCAGTAGCTTCAATCATTTCTGGACGTTTTTCAATGGCAAAAATCAATGAATATTGTAAATGCACAAACAGTAATTTCTCCGCATTGCAAGGTGCAATTCTGAAATTTTTTGCTTTTTCCTGCTCCTCTTAGCATGATAAAGAAGATTCAAAGAGAGTGAGATGCCAGCTCCTTTCATTCAGTCAGTAGCTTCAATCATTTCTGGACGTTTTTCAATGGCAAAAATCAATGAATATTGTAAATGCACAAACAGTAATTTCTCCGCATTGCAAGGTGCAATTCTGAAATTTTTTGCTTTTTCCTGCTCCTCTTAGCATGATAAAGAAGATTCAAAGAGAGTGAGATGCCAGCTCCTTTCATTCAGTCAGTAGCTTCAAACATTTCTTGTATATGAATAACATGATGTTTTTCAATGGCAAAAATCAATGAATATTGTAAAAGCACAAACAGTAATTTCTCCGCATTGCAAGGTGCAATTCTGAAATTTTTTGCTTTTTCCTGCTCCTCTTAGCATGATAAAGAAGATTCAAAGAGAGTGAGATGCCAGCTCCTTTCATTCAGTCAGTAGCTTCAATCATTTCTGGACGTTTTTCAATGGCAAAAATCAATGAATATTGTAAATGCACAAACAGTAATTTCTCCGCATTGCAAGGTGCAATTCTGAAATTTTTTGCTTTTTCCTGCTCCTCTTAGCATGATAAAGAAGATTCAAAGAGAGTGAGATGCCAGCTCCTTTCATTCAGTCAGTAGCTTCAATCATTTCTGGTATATGAATAACATGATGTTTTTCAATGGCAAAAATCAATGAATATTGTAAATGCACAAACAGTAATTTCTCCACATTGCAAGGTGCAATTCTGAAATTTTTTGCTTTTTCCTGCTCCTCTTAGCATGATAAAGAAGATTCAAAGAGAGTGAGATGCCAGCTCCTTTCATTCAGTCAGTAGCTTCAATCATTTCTGGACGTTTTTCAATGGCAAAAATCAATGAATATTGTAAATGCACAAACAGTAATTTCTCCGCATTGCAAAGTGCAATTCTGAAATTTTTTGCTTTTTCCTGCTCCTCTTAGCATGATAAAGAAGATTCAAAGAGAGCGAGATGCCAGCTCCTTTCATTCAGTCAGTAGCTTCAATCATTTCTGGTATATGAATAACATGATGTTTTTCAATGGCAAAAATCAATGAATATTGTAAATGCACAAACAGTAATTTCTCCGCATTGCAAGGTGCAATTCTGAAATTTTTTGCTTTTTCCTGCTCCTCTTAGCATGATAAAGAAGATTCAAAGAGAGTGAGATGCCAGCTCCTTTCATTCAGTCAGTAGCTTCAATCATTTCTGGACGTTTTTCAATGGCAAAAATCAATGAATATTGTAAATGCACAAACAGTAATTTCTCCGCATTGCAAGGTGCAATTCTGAAATTTTTTGCTTTTTCCTGCTCCTCTTAGCATGATAAAGAAGATTCAAAGAGAGTGAGATGCCAGCTCCTTTCATTCAGTCAGTAGCTTCAAACATTTCTTGTATATGAATAACATGATGTTTTTCAATGGCAAAAATCAATGAATATTGTAAAAGCACAAACAGTAATTTCTCCGCATTGCAAGGTGCAATTCTGAAATTTTTTGCTTTTTCCTGCTCCTCTTAGCATGATAAAGAAGATTCAAAGAGAGTGAGATGCCAGCTCCTTTCATTCAGTCAGTAGCTTCAATCATTTCTTGACGTTTTTCAATGGCAAAAATCAATGAATATTGTAAATGCACAAACAGTAATTTCTCCGCATTGCAAGGTGCAATTCTGAAATTTTTTGCTTTTTCCTGCTCCTCTTAGCAAGATAAAGAAGATTCAAAGAGAGTGAGATGCCAGCTCCTTTCATTCAGTCAGTAGCTTCAATCATTTCTGGTATATGAATAACATGATGTTTTTCAATGGCAAAAATCAATGAATATTGTAAATGCACAAACAGTAATTTCTCCGCATTGCAAGTTGCAATTCTGAAATTTTTTGCTTTTTCCTGCTCCTCTTAGCATGATAAAGAAGATTCAAAGAGAGTGAGATGCCAGCTCCTTTCATTCAGTCAGTAGCTTCAATCATTTCTGGACGTTTTTCAATGGCAAAAATCAATGAATATTGTAAATGCACAAACAGTAATTTCTCCGCATTGCAAGGTGCAATTCTGAAATTTTTTGCTTTTTCCTGCTCCTCTTAGCATGATAAAGAAGATTCAAAGAGAGTGAGATGCCAGCTCCTTTCATTCAGTCAGTAGCTTCAATCATTTCTGGACGTTTTTCAATGGCAAAAATCAATGAATATTGTAAATGCACAAACAGTAATTTCTCCGCATTGCAAGGTGCAATTCTGAAACTTTTTGCTTTTTCCTGCTCCTCTTAGCATGATAAAGAAGATTCAAAGAGAGTGAGATGCCAGCTCCTTTCATTCAGTCAGTAGCTTCAATCATTTCTTGACGTTTTTCAATGGCAAAAATCAATGAATATTGTAAATGCACAAACAGTAATTTCTCCGCATTGCAAGGTGCAATTCTGAAATTTTTTGCTTTTTCCTGCTCCTCTTAGCAAGATAAAGAAGATTCAAAGAGAGTGAGATGCCAGCTCCTTTCATTCAGTCAGTAGCTTCAATCATTTCTGGTATATGAATAACATGATGTTTTTCAATGGCAAAAATCAATGAATATTGTAAATGCACAAACAGTAATTTCTCCGCATTGCAAGTTGCAATTCTGAAATTTTTTGCTTTTTCCTGCTCCTCTTAGCATGATAAAGAAGATTCAAAGAGAGTGAGATGCCAGCTCCTTTCATTCAGTCAGTAGCTTCAATCATTTCTGGACGTTTTTCAATGGCAAAAATCAATGAATATTGTAAATGCACAAACAGTAATTTCTCCGCATTGCAAGGTGCAATTCTGAAATTTTTTGCTTTTTCCTGCTCCTCTTAGCATGATAAAGAAGATTCAAAGAGAGAGAGATGCCAGCTCTTTTCATTCAGTCAGTAGCTTCAATCATTTCTGGACGTTTTTCAATGGCAAAAATCAATGAATATTGTAAATGCACAAACAGTAATTTCTCCGCATTGCAAGGTGCAATTCTGAAATTTTTTGCTTTTTCCTGCTCCTCTTAGCATGATAAAGAAGATTCAAAGAGAGTGAGATGCCAGCTCCTTTCATTCAGTCAGTAGCTTCAATCATTTCTGGACGTTTTTCAATGGCAAAAATCAATGAATATTGTAAATGCACAAACAGTAATTTCTCCGCATTGCAAGGTGCAATTCTGAAATTTTTTGCTTTTTCCTGCTCCTCTTAGCATGATAAAGAAGATTCAAAGAGAGTGAGATGCCAGCTCCTTTCATTCAGTCAGTAGCTTCAAACATTTCTTGTATATGAATAACATGATGTTTTTCAATGGCAAAAATCAATGAATATTGTAAAAGCACAAACAGTAATTTCTCCGCATTGCAAGGTGCAATTCTGAAATTTTTTGCTTTTTCCTGCTCCTCTTAGCATGATAAAGAAGATTCAAAGAGAGTGAGATGCCAGCTCCTTTCATTCAGTCAGTAGCTTCAATCATTTCTTGACGTTTTTCAATGGCAAAAATCAATGAATATTGTAAATGCACAAACAGTAATTTCTCCGCATTGCAAGGTGCAATTCTGAAATTTTTTGCTTTTTCCTGCTCCTCTTAGCAAGATAAAGAAGATTCAAAGAGAGTGAGATGCCAGCTCCTTTCATTCAGTCAGTAGCTTCAATCATTTCTGGTATATGAATAACATGATGTTTTTCAATGGCAAAAATCAATGAATATTGTAAATGCACAAACAGTAATTTCTCCGCATTGCAAGTTGCAATTCTGAAATTTTTTGCTTTTTCCTGCTCCTCTTAGCATGATAAAGAAGATTCAAAGAGAGTGAGATGCCAGCTCCTTTCATTCAGTCAGTAGCTTCAATCATTTCTGGACGTTTTTCAATGGCAAAAATCAATGAATATTGTAAATGCACAAACAGTAATTTCTCCGCATTGCAAGGTGCAATTCTGAAATTTTTTGCTTTTTCCTGCTCCTCTTAGCATGATAAAGAAGATTCAAAGAGAGTGAGATGCCAGCTCCTTTCATTCAGTCAGTAGCTTCAATCATTTCTGGACGTTTTTCAATGGCAAAAATCAATGAATATTGTAAATGCACAAACAGTAATTTCTCCGCATTGCAAGGTGCAATTCTGAAATTTTTTGCTTTTTCCTGCTCCTCTTAGCATGATAAAGAAGATTCAAAGAGAGTGAGATGCCAGCTCCTTTCATTCAGTCAGTAGCTTCAATCATTTCTTGACGTTTTTCAATGGCAAAAATCAATGAATATTGTAAATGCACAAACAGTAATTTCTCCGCATTGCAAGGTGCAATTCTGAAATTTTTTGCTTTTTCCTGCTCCTCTTAGCAAGATAAAGAAGATTCAAAGAGAGTGAGATGCCAGCTCCTTTCATTCAGTCAGTAGCTTCAATCATTTCTGGTATATGAATAACATGATGTTTTTCAATGGCAAAAATCAATGAATATTGTAAATGCACAAACAGTAATTTCTCCGCATTGCAAGTTGCAATTCTGAAATTTTTTGCTTTTTCCTGCTCCTCTTAGCATGATAAAGAAGATTCAAAGAGAGTGAGATGCCAGCTCCTTTCATTCAGTCAGTAGCTTCAATCATTTCTGGACGTTTTTCAATGGCAAAAATCAATGAATATTGTAAATGCACAAACAGTAATTTCTCCGCATTGCAAGGTGCAATTCTGAAATTTTTTGCTTTTTCCTGCTCCTCTTAGCATGATAAAGAAGATTCAAAGAGAGTGAGATGCCAGCTCTTTTCATTCAGTCAGTAGCTTCAATCATTTCTGGACGTTTTTCAATGGCAAAAATCAATGAATATTGTAAATGCACAAACAGTAATTTCTCCGCATTGCAAGGTGCAATTCTGAAATTTTTTGCTTTTTCCTGCTCCTCTTAGCATGATAAAGAAGATTCAAAGAGAGTTAGATGCCAGCTCCTTTCATTCAGTCAGTAGCTTCAAACATTTCTGGTATATGAATAACATGATGTTTTTCAATGGCAAAAATCAATGAATATTGTAAAAGCACAAACAGTAATTTCTCCGCATTGCAAGGTGCAATTCTGAAATTTTTTGCTTTTTCCTGCTCCTCTTAGCATGATAAAGAAGATTCAAAGAGAGTGAGATGCCAGCTCCTTTCATTCAGTCAGTAGCTTCAATCATTTCTGGACGTTTTTCAATGGCAAAAATCAATGAATATTGTAAATGCACAAACAGTAATTTCTCCGCATTGCAAGGTGCAATTCTGAAATTTTTTGCTTTTTCCTGCTCCTCTTAGCATGATAAAGAAGATTCAAAGAGAGTGAGATGCCAGCTCCTTTCATTCAGTCAGTAGCTTCAATCATTTCTGGTATATGAATAACATGATGTTTTTCAATGGCAAAAATCAATGAATATTGTAAATGCATAAACAGTAATTTCTCCACATTACAAGGTGCAATTCTGAAATTTTTTGCTTTTTCCTGCTCCTCTTAGCATGATAAAGAAGATTCAAAGAGAGTGAGATGCCAGCTCCTTTCATTCAGTCAGTAGCTTCAATCATTTCTGGACGTTTTTCAATGGCAAAAATCAATGAATATTGTAAATGCACAAACAGTAATTTCTCCGCATTGCAAAGTGCAATTCTGAAATTTTTTGCTTTTTCCTGCTCCTCTTAGCATGATAAAGAAGATTCAAAGAGAGCGAGATGCCAGCTCCTTTCATTCAGTCAGTAGCTTCAATCATTTCTGGTATATGAATAACATGATGTTTTTCAATGGCAAAAATCAATGAATATTGTAAATGCACAAACAGTAATTTCTCCGCATTGCAAGGTGCAATTCTGAAATTTTTTGCTTTTTCCTGCTCCTCTTAGCATGATAAAGAAGATTCAAAGAGAGTGAGATGCCAGCTCCTTTCATTCAGTCAGTAGCTTCAATCATTTCTGGACGTTTTTCAATGGCAAAAATCAATGAATATTGTAAATGCACAAACAGTAATTTCTCCGCATTGCAAGGTGCAATTCTGAAATTTTTTGCTTTTTCCTGCTCCTCTTAGCATGATAAAGAAGATTCAAAGAGAGTGAGATGCCAGCTCCTTTCATTCAGTCAGTAGCTTCAAACATTTCTGGTATATGAATAACATGATGTTTTTCAATGGCAAAAATCAATGAATATTGTAAATGCACAAACAGTAATTTCTCCGCATTGCAAGGTGCAATTCTGAAATTTTTTGCTTTTTCCTGCTCCTCTTAGCATGATAAAGAAGATTCAAAGAGAGTGAGATGCCAGCTCCTTTCATTCAGTCAGTAGCTTCAATCATTTCTGGACGTTTTTCAATGGCAAAAATCAATGAATATTGTAAATGCACAAACAGTAATTTCTCCGCATTGCAAGGTGCAATTCTGAAATTTTTTGCTTTTTCCTGCTCCTCTTAGCATGATAAAGAAGATTCAAAGAGAGTGAGATGCCAGCTCCTTTCATTCAGTCAGTAGCTTCAATCATTTCTGGTATATGAATAACATGATGTTTTTCAATGGCAAAAATCAATGAATATTGTAAATGCACAAACAGTAATTTCTCCGCATTGCAAGTTGCAATTCTGAAATTTTTTGCTTTTTCCTGCTCCTCTTAGCATGATAAAGAAGATTCAAAGAGAGTGAGATGCCAGCTCCTTTCATTCAGTCAGTAGCTTCAATCATTTCTGGACGTTTTTCAATGGCAAAAATCAATGAATATTGTAAATGCACAAACAGTAATTTCTCCGCATTGCAAGGTGCAATTCTGAAATTTTTTGCTTTTTCCTGCTCCTCTTAGCATGATAAAGAAGATTCAAAGAGAGTGAGATGCCAGCTCTTTTCATTCAGTCAGTAGCTTCAATCATTTCTGGACGTTTTTCAATGGCAAAAATCAATGAATATTGTAAATGCACAAACAGTAATTTCTCCGCATTGCAAGGTGCAATTCTGAAATTTTTTGCTTTTTCCTGCTCCTCTTAGCATGATAAAGAAGATTCAAAGAGAGTTAGATGCCAGCTCCTTTCATTCAGTCAGTAGCTTCAAACATTTCTGGTATATGAATAACATGATGTTTTTCAATGGCAAAAATCAATGAATATTGTAAAAGCACAAACAGTAATTTCTCCGCATTGCAAGGTGCAATTCTGAAATTTTTTGCTTTTTCCTGCTCCTCTTAGCATGATAAAGAAGATTCAAAGAGAGTGAGATGCCAGCTCCTTTCATTCAGTCAGTAGCTTCAATCATTTCTGGACGTTTTTCAATGGCAAAAATCAATGAATATTGTAAATGCACAAACAGTAATTTCTCCGCATTGCAAGGTGCAATTCTGAAATTTTTTGCTTTTTCCTGCTCCTCTTAGCATGATAAAGAAGATTCAAAGAGAGTGAGATGCCAGCTCCTTTCATTCAGTCAGTAGCTTCAATCATTTCTGGTATATGAATAACATGATGTTTTTCAATGGCAAAAATCAATGAATATTGTAAATGCACAAACAGTAATTTCTCCACATTGCAAGGTGCAATTCTGAAATTTTTTGCTTTTTCCTGCTCCTCTTAGCATGATAAAGAAGATTCAAAGAGAGTGAGATGCCAGCTCCTTTCATTCAGTCAGTAGCTTCAATCATTTCTGGACGTTTTTCAATGGCAAAAATCAATGAATATTGTAAATGCACAAACAGTAATTTCTCCGCATTGCAAGGTGCAATTCTGAAATTTTTTGCTTTTTCCTGCTCCTCTTAGCATGATAAAGAAGATTCAAAGAGAGTGAGATGCCAGCTCCTTTCATTCAGTCAGTAGCTTCAATCATTTCTGGTATATGAATAACATGATGTTTTTCAATGGCAAAAATCAATGAATATTGTAAATGCACAAACAGTAATTTCTCCACATTGCAAGGTGCAATTCTGAAATTTTTTGCTTTTTCCTGCTCCTCTTAGCATGATAAAGAAGATTCAAAGAGAGTGAGATGCCAGCTCCTTTCATTCAGTCAGTAGCTTCAATCATTTCTGGACGTTTTTCAATGGCAAAAATCAATGAATATTGTAAATGCACAAACAGTAATTTCTCCGCATTGCAAAGTGCAATTCTGAAATTTTTTGCTTTTTCCTGCTCCTCTTAGCATGATAAAGAAGATTCAAAGAGAGCGAGATGCCAGCTCCTTTCATTCAGTCAGTAGCTTCAATCATTTCTGGTATATGAATAACATGATGTTTTTCAATGGCAAAAATCAATGAATATTGTAAATGCACAAACAGTAATTTCTCCGCATTGCAAGGTGCAATTCTGAAATTTTTTGCTTTTTCCTGCTCCTCTTAGCATGATAAAGAAGATTCAAAGAGAGTGAGATGCCAGCTCCTTTCATTCAGTCAGTAGCTTCAATCATTTCTGGACGTTTTTCAATGGCAAAAATCAATGAATATTGTAAATGCACAAACAGTAATTTCTCCGCATTGCAAGGTGCAATTCTGAAATTTTTTGCTTTTTCCTGCTCCTCTTAGCATGATAAAGAAGATTCAAAGAGAGTGAGATGCCAGCTCCTTTCATTCAGTCAGTAGCTTCAAACATTTCTGGTATATGAATAACATGATGTTTTTCAATGGCAAAAATCAATGAATATTGTAAATGCACAAACAGTAATTTCTCCGCATTGCAAGGTGCAATTCTGAAATTTTTTGCTTTTTCCTGCTCCTCTTAGCATGATAAAGAAGATTCAAAGAGAGTGAGATGCCAGCTCCTTTCATTCAGTCAGTAGCTTCAATCATTTCTGGACGTTTTTCAATGGCAAAAATCAATGAATATTGTAAATGCACAAACAGTAATTTCTCCGCATTGCAAGGTGCAATTCTGAAATTTTTTGCTTTTTCCTGCTCCTCTTAGCATGATAAAGAAGATTCAAAGAGAGTGAGATGCCAGCTCCTTTCATTCAGTCAGTAGCTTCAATCATTTCTGGTATATGAATAACATGATGTTTTTCAATGGCAAAAATCAATGAATATTGTAAATGCACAAACAGTAATTTCTCCGCATTGCAAGGTGCAATTCTGAAATTTTTTGCTTTTTCCTGCTCCTCTTAGCATGATAAAGAAGATTCAAAGAGAGTGAGATGCCAGCTCCTTTCATTCAGTCAGTAGCTTCAAACATTTCTGGTATATGAATAACATGATGTTTTTCAATGGCAAAAATCAATGAATATTGTAAATGCACAAACAGTAATTTCTCCGCATTGCAAGGTGCAATTCTGAAATTTTTTGCTTTTTCCTGCTCCTCTTAGCATGATAAAGAAGATTCAAAGAGAGTGAGATGCCAGCTCCTTTCATTCAGTCAGTAGCTTCAATCATTTCTGGACGTTTTTCAATGGCAAAAATCAATGAATATTGTAAATGCACAAACAGTAATTTCTCCGCATTGCAAGGTGCAATTCTGAAATTTTTTGCTTTTTCCTGCTCCTCTTAGCATGATAAAGAAGATTCAAAGAGAGTGAGATGTCAGCTCCTTTCATTCAGTCAGTAGCTTCAAACATTTCTGGTATATGAATAACATGATGTTTTTCAATGGCAAAAATCAATGAATTTTGTAAATGCACAAACAGTAATTTCTCCGCATTGCAAGGTGCAATTCTGAAATTTTTTGCTTTTTCCTGCTCCTCTTAGCATGATAAAGAAGATTCAAAGAGAGTGAGATGCCAGTTCCTTTCATTCAGTCAGTAGCTTCAATCATTTCTGGACGTTTTTCAATGGCAAAAATCAATGAATATTGTAAATGCACAAACAGTAATTTCTCCGCATTGCAAGGTGCAATTCTGAAATTTTTTGCTTTTTCCTGCTCCTCAGCATGATAAAGAAGATTCAAAGAGAGTGAGATGCCAGCTCCTTTCATTCAGTCAGTAGCTTCAATCATTTCTGGTATATGAATAACATGATGTTTTTCAATGGCAAAAATCAATGAATATTGTAAATGCACAAACAGTAATTTCTCCGCATTGCAAGGTGCAATTCTGAATTTTTTTGCTTTTTCCTGCTCCTCTTAGCATGATAAAGAAGATTCAAAGAGAGTGAGATGCCAGCTCCTTTCATTCAGTCAGTAGCTTCAATCATTTCTGGACGTTTTTCAATGGCAAAAATCAATGAATATTGTAAATGCACAAACAGTAATTTCTCCGCATTGCAAGGTGCAATTCTGAAATTTTTTGCTTTTTCCTGCTCCTCTTAGCATGATAAACAAGATTCAAAGAGAGTGAGATGCCAGCTCCTTTCATTCAGTCAGTAGCTTCAATCATTTCTGGACGTTTTTCAATGGCAAAAATCAATGAATATTGTAAATGCACAAACAGTAATTTCTCCGCATTGCAAGGTGCAATTCTGAAATTTTTTGCTTTTTCCTGCTCCTCTTAGCATGATAAAGAAGATTCAAAGAGAGTGAGATGCCAGCTCCTTTCATTCAGTCAGTAGCTTCAAACATTTCTGGTATATGAATAACATGATGTTTTTCAATGGCAAAAATCAATGAATATTGTAAATGCACAAACAGTAATTTCTCCGCATTGCGAGGTGCAAGTCTGAAATTTTTTGCTTTTTCCTGCTCCTCTTAGCATGATAAAGAAGATTCAAAGAGAGTGAGATGCCAGCTACTTTCATTCAGTCAGTAGCTTCAATCATTTCTGGACGTTTTTCAATGGTAAAAATCAATGAATATTGTAAATGCACAAACAGTAATTTCTCCACATTGCAAGGTGCAATTCTGAAATTTTTTGCTTTTTCCTGCTCCTCTTAGCATGATAAAGAAGATTCAAAGAGAGTGAGATGCCAGCTCCTTTCATTCAGTCAGTAGCTTCAATCATTTCTGGTATATGAATAACATGATGTTTTTCAATGGCAAAAATCAATGAATATTGTAAATGCACAAACAGTAATTTCTCCGCATTGCAAGGTGCAATTCTGAAATTTTTTGCTTTTTCCTGCTCCTCTTAGCATGATAAAGAAGATTCAAAGAGAGTGAGATGCCAGCTCCTTTCATTCAGTCAGTAGCTTCAATCATTTCTGGACGTTTTTCAATGGCAAAAATCAATGAATATTGTAAATGCACAAACAGTAATTTCTCCGCATTGCAAGGTGCAATTCTGAAATTTTTTGCTTTTTCCTGCTCCTCTTAGCATGATAAAGAAGATTCAAAGAGAGTGAGATGTCAGCTCCTTTCATTCAGTCAGTAGCTTCAAACATTTCTGGTATATGAATAACATGATGTTTTTCAATGGCAAAAATCAATGAATTTTGTAAATGCACAAACAGTAATTTCTCCGCATTGCAAGGTGCAATTCTGAAATTTTTTGCTTTTTCCTGCTCCTCTTAGCATGATAAAGAAGATTCAAAGAGAGTGAGATGCCAGTTCCTTTCATTCAGTCAGTAGCTTCAATCATTTCTGGACGTTTTTCAATGGCAAAAATCAATGAATATTGTAAATGCACAAACAGTAATTTCTCCGCATTGCAAGGTGCAATTCTGAAATTTTTTGCTTTTTCCTGCTCCTCTTAGCATGATAAAGAAGATTCAAAGAGAGTGAGATGCCAGCTCCTTTCATTCAGTCAGTAGCTTCAATCATTTCTGGTATATGAATAACATGATGTTTTTCAATGGCAAAAATCAATGAATATTGTAAATGCACAAACAGTAATTTCTCCGCATTGCAAGGTGCAATTCTGAAATTTTTTGCTTTTTCCTGCTCCTCTTAGCATGATAAAGAAGATTCAAAGAGAGTGAGATGCCAGCTCCTTTCATTCAGTCAGTAGCTTCAATCATTTCTGGACGTTTTTCAATGGCAAAAATCAATGAATATTGTAAATGCACAAACAGTAATTTCTCCGCATTGCAAGGTGCAATTCTGAAATTTTTTGCTTTTTCCTGCTCCTCTTAGCATGATAAAGAAGATTCAAAGAGAGTGAGATGCCAGCTCCTTTCATTCAGTCAGTAGCTTCAATCATTTCTGGACGTTTTTCAATGGCAAAAATCAATGAATATTGTAAATGCACAAACAGTAATTTCTCCGCATTGCAAGGTGCAATTCTGAAATTTTTTGCTTTTTCCTGCTCCTCTTAGCATGATAAAGAAGATTCAAAGAGAGTGAGATGTCAGCTCCTTTCATTCAGTCAGTAGCTTCAAACATTTCTGGTATATGAATAACATGATGTTTTTCAATGGCAAAAATCAATGAATTTTGTAAATGCACAAACAGTAATTTCTCCGCATTGCAAGGTGCAATTCTGAAATTTTTTGCTTTTTCCTGCTCCTCTTAGCATGATAAAGAAGATTCAAAGAGAGTGAGATGCCAGTTCCTTTCATTCAGTCAGTAGCTTCAATCATTTCTGGACGTTTTTCAATGGCAAAAATCAATGAATATTGTAAATGCACAAACAGTAATTTCTCCGCATTGCAAGGTGCAATTCTGAAATTTTTTGCTTTTTCCTGCTCCTCTTAGCATGATAAAGAAGATTCAAAGAGAGTGAGATGCCAGCTCCTTTCATTCAGTCAGTAGCTTCAATCATTTCTGGTATATGAATAACATGATGTTTTTCAATGGCAAAAATCAATGAATATTGTAAATGCACAAACAGTAATTTCTCCGCATTGCAAGGTGCAATTCTGAAATTTTTTGCTTTTTCCTGCTCCTCTTAGCATGATAAAGAAGATTCAAAGAGAGTGAGATGCCAGCTCCTTTCATTCAGTCAGTAGCTTCAATCATTTCTGGACGTTTTTCAATGGCAAAAATCAATGAATATTGTAAATGCACAAACAGTAATTTCTCCGCATTGCAAGGTGAAATTCTGAAATTTTTTGCTTTTTCCTGCTCCTCTTAGCATGATAAAGAAGATTCAAAGAGAGTGAGATGCCAGCTCCTTTCATTCAGTCAGTAGCTTCAATCATTTCTGGTATATGAATAACATGATGTTTTTCAATGGCAAAAATCAATGAATATTGTAAATGCACAAACAGTAATTTCTCCGCATTGCAAGGTGCAATTCTGAATTTTTTTGCTTTTTCCTGCTCCTCTTAGCATGATAAAGAAGATTCAAAGAGAGTGAGATGCCAGCTCCTTTCATTCAGTCAGTAGCTTCAATCATTTCTGGACGTTTTTCAATGGCAAAAATCAATGAATATTGTAAATGCACAAACAGTAATTTCTCCGCATTGCAAGGTGCAATTCTGAAATTTTTTGCTTTTTCCTGCTCCTCTTAGCATGATAAACAAGATTCAAAGAGAGTGAGATGCCAGCTCCTTTCATTCAGTCAGTAGCTTCAATCATTTCTGGACGTTTTTCAATGGCAAAAATCAATGAATATTGTAAATGCACAAACAGTAATTTCTCCGCATTGCAAGGTGCAATTCTGAAATTTTTTGCTTTTTCCTGCTCCTCTTAGCATGATAAAGAAGATTCAAAGAGAGTGAGATGCCAGCTCCTTTCATTCAGTCAGTAGCTTCAAACATTTCTGGTATATGAATAACATGATGTTTTTCAATGGCAAAAATCAATGAATATAGTAAATGCACAAACAGTAATTTCTCCGCATTGCAAGGTGCAAGTCTGAAATTTTTTGCTTTTTCCTGCTCCTCTTAGCATGATAAAGAAGATTCAAAGAGAGTGAGATGCCAGCTACTTTCATTCAGTCAGTAGCTTCAATCATTTCTGGACGTTTTTCAATGGTAAAAATCAATGAATATTGTAAATGCACAAACAGTAATTTCTCCACATTGCAAGGTGCAATTCTGAAATTTTTTGCTTTTTCCTGCTCCTCTTAGCATGATAAAGAAGATTCAAAGAGAGTGAGATGCCAGCTCCTTTCATTCAGTCAGTAGCTTCAATTATTTCTGGTATATGAATAACATGATGTTTTTCAATGGCAAAAATCAATGAATATTGTAAATGCACAAACAGTAATTTCTCCGCATTGCAAGGTGCAATTCTGAAATTTTTTGCTTTTTCCTGCTCCTCTTAGCATGATAAAGAAGATTCAAAGAGAGTGAGATGCCAGCTCCTTTCATTCAGTCAGTAGCTTCAATCATTTCTGGACGTTTTTCAATGGCAAAAATCAATGAATATTGTAAATGCACAAACAGTAATTTCTCCGCATTGCAAGGTGCAATTCTGAAATTTTTTGCTTTTTCCTGCTCCTCTTAGCATGATAAAGAAGATTCAAAGAGAGTGAGATGTCAGCTCCTTTCATTCAGTCAGTAGCTTCAAACATTTCTGGTATATGAATAACATGATGTTTTTCAATGGCAAAAATCAATGAATTTTGTAAATGCACAAACAGTAATTTCTCCGCATTGCAAGGTGCAATTCTGAAATTTTTTGCTTTTTCCTGCTCCTCTTAGCATGATAAAGAAGATTCAAAGAGAGTGAGATGCCAGTTCCTTTCATTCAGTCAGTAGCTTCAATCATTTCTGGACGTTTTTCAATGGCAAAAATCAATGAATATTGTAAATGCACAAACAGTAATTTCTCCGCATTGCAAGGTGCAATTCTGAAATTTTTTGCTTTTTCCTGCTCCTCTTAGCATGATAAAGAAGATTCAAAGAGAGTGAGATGCCAGCTCCTTTCATTCAGTCAGTAGCTTCAATCATTTCTGGTATATGAATAACATGATGTTTTTCAATGGCAAAAATCAATGAATATTGTAAATGCACAAACAGTAATTTCTCCGCATTGCAAGGTGCAATTCTGAAATTTTTTGCTTTTTCCTGCTCCTCTTAGCATGATAAAGAAGATTCAAAGAGAGTGAGATGCCAGCTCCTTTCATTCAGTCAGTAGCTTCAATCATTTCTGGACGTTTTTCAATGGCAAAAATCAATGAATATTGTAAATGCACAAACAGTAATTTCTCCGCATTGCAAGGTGCAATTCTGAAATTTTTTGCTTTTTCCTGCTCCTCTTAGCATGATAAAGAAGATTCAAAGAGAGTGAGATGCCAGCTCCTTTCATTCAGTCAGTAGCTTCAATCATTTCTGGACGTTTTTCAATGGCAAAAATCAATGAATATTGTAAATGCACAAACAGTAATTTCTCCGCATTGCAAGGTGCAATTCTGAAATTTTTTGCTTTTTCCTGCTCCTCTTAGCATGATAAAGAAGATTCAAAGAGAGTGAGATGTCAGCTCCTTTCATTCAGTCAGTAGCTTCAAACATTTCTGGTATATGAATAACATGATGTTTTTCAATGGCAAAAATCAATGAATTTTGTAAATGCACAAACAGTAATTTCTCCGCATTGCAAGGTGCAATTCTGAAATTTTTTGCTTTTTCCTGCTCCTCTTAGCATGATAAAGAAGATTCAAAGAGAGTGAGATGCCAGTTCCTTTCATTCAGTCAGTAGCTTCAATCATTTCTGGACGTTTTTCAATGGCAAAAATCAATGAATATTGTAAATGCACAAACAGTAATTTCTCCGCATTGCAAGGTGCAATTCTGAAATTTTTTGCTTTTTCCTGCTCCTCTTAGCATGATAAAGAAGATTCAAAGAGAGTGAGATGCCAGCTCCTTTCATTCAGTCAGTAGCTTCAATCATTTCTGGTATATGAATAACATGATGTTTTTCAATGGCAAAAATCAATGAATATTGTAAATGCACAAACAGTAATTTCTCCGCATTGCAAGGTGCAATTCTGAAATTTTTTGCTTTTTCCTGCTCCTCTTAGCATGATAAAGAAGATTCAAAGAGAGTGAGATGCCAGCTCCTTTCATTCAGTCAGTAGCTTCAATCATTTCTGGACGTTTTTCAATGGCAAAAATCAATGAATATTGTAAATGCACAAACAGTAATTTCTCCGCATTGCAAGGTGCAATTCTGAAATTTTTTGCTTTTTCCTGCTCCTCTTAGCATGATAAACAAGATTCAAAGAGAGTGAGATGCCAGCTCCTTTCATTCAGTCAGTAGCTTCAATCATTTCTGGTATATGAATAACATGATGTTTTTCAATGGCAAAAATCAATGAATATTGTAAATGCACAAACAGTAATTTCTCCGCATTGCAAGGTGCAATTCTGAATTTTTTTGCTTTTTCCTGCTCCTCTTAGCATGATAAAGAAGATTCAAAGAGAGTGAGATGCCAGCTCCTTTCATTCAGTCAGTAGGTTCAATCATTTCTGGACGTTTTTCAATGGCAAAAATCAATGAATATTGTAAATGCACAAACAGTAATTTCTCCGCATTGCAAGGTGCAATTCTGAAATTTTTCGCTTTTTCCTTCTCCTCTTAGCATGATAAACAAGATTCAAAGAGAGTGAGATGCCAGCTCCTTTCATTCAGTCAGTAGCTTCAATCATTTCTGGACGTTTTTCAATTGCAAAAATCAATGAATATTGTAAATGCACAAACAGTAATTTCTCCGCATTGCAAGGTGCAATTCTGAAATTTTTTGCTTTTTCCTGCTCCTCTTAGCATGATAAAGAAGATTCAAAGAGAGTGAGATGCCAGCTCCTTTCATTCAGTCAGTAGCTTCAAACATTTCTGGTATATGAATAACATGATGTTTTTCAATGGCAAAAATCAATGAATATTGTAAATGCACAAACAGTAATTTCTCCGCATTGCAAGGTGCAAGTCTGAAATTTTTTGCTTTTTCCTGCTCCTCTTAGCATGATAAAGAAGATTCAAAGAGAGTGAGATGCCAGCTACTTTCATTCAGTCAGTAGCTTCAATCATTTCTGGACGTTTTTCAATGGTAAAAATCAATGAATATTGTAAATGCACAAACAGTAATTTCTCCACATTGCAAGGTGCAATTCTGAAATTTTTTGCTTTTTCCTGCTCCTCTTAGCATGATAAAGAAGATTCAAAGAGAGTGAGATGTCAGCTCCTTTCATTCAGTCAGTAGCTTCAAACATTTCTGGTATATGAATAACATGATGTTTTTCAATGGCAAAAATCAATGAATTTTGTAAATGCACAAACAGTAATTTCTCCGCATTGCAAGGTGCAATTCTGAAATTTTTTGCTTTTTCCTGCTCCTCTTAGCATGATAAAGAAGATTCAAAGAGAGTGAGATGCCAGTTCCTTTCATTCAGTCAGTAGCTTCAATCATTTCTGGACGTTTTTCAATGGCAAAAATCAATGAATATTGTAAATGCACAAACAGTAATTTCTCCGCATTGCAAGGTGCAATTCTGAAATTTTTTGCTTTTTCCTGCTCCTCTTAGCATGATAAAGAAGATTCAAAGAGAGTGAGATGCCAGCTCCTTTCATTCAGTCAGTAGCTTCAATCATTTCTGGTATATGAATAACATGATGTTTTTCAATGGCAAAAATCAATGAATATTGTAAATGCACAAACAGTAATTTCTCCGCATTGCAAGGTGCAATTCTGAAATTTTTTGCTTTTTCCTGCTCCTCTTAGCATGATAAAGAAGATTCAAAGAGAGTGAGATGCCAGCTCCTTTCATTCAGTCAGTAGCTTCAATCATTTCTGGACGTTTTTCAATGGCAAAAATCAATGAATATTGTAAATGCACAAACAGTAATTTCTCCGCATTGCAAGGTGCAATTCTGAAATTTTTTGCTTTTTCCTGCTCCTCTTAGCATGATAAAGAAGATTCAAAGAGAGTGAGATGCCAGCTCCTTTCATTCAGTCAGTAGCTTCAATCATTTCTGGACGTTTTTCAATGGCAAAAATCAATGAATATTGTAAATGCACAAACAGTAATTTCTCCGCATTGCAAGGTGCAATTCTGAAATTTTTTGCTTTTTCCTGCTCCTCTTAGCATGATAAAGAAGATTCAAAGAGAGTGAGATGTCAGCTCCTTTCATTCAGTCAGTAGCTTCAAACATTTCTGGTATATGAATAACATGATGTTTTTCAATGGCAAAAATCAATGAATTTTGTAAATGCACAAACAGTAATTTCTCCGCATTGCAAGGTGCAATTCTGAAATTTTTTGCTTTTTCCTGCTCCTCTTAGCATGATAAAGAAGATTCAAAGAGAGTGAGATGCCAGCTCCTTTCATTCAGTCAGTAGCTTCAATCATTTCTGGACGTTTTTCAATGGCAAAAATCAATGAATATTGTAAATGCACAAACAGTAATTTCTCCGCATTGCAAGGTGCAATTCTGAAATTTTTTGCTTTTTCCTGCTCCTCTTAGCATGATAAACAAGATTCAAAGAGAGTGAGATGCCAGCTCCTTTCATTCAGTCAGTAGCTTCAATCATTTCTGGACGTTTTTCAATGGCAAAAATCAATGAATATTGTAAATGCACAAACAGTAATTTCTCCGCATTGCAAGGTGCAATTCTGAAATTTTTTGCTTTTTCCTGCTCCTCTTAGCATGATAAAGAAGATTCAAAGAGAGTGAGATGCCAGCTCCTTTCATTCAGTCAGTAGCTTCAAACATTTCTGGTATATGAATAACATGATGTTTTTCAATGGCAAAAATCAATGAATATTGTAAATGCACAAACAGTAATTTCTCCGCATTGCAAGGTGCAAGTCTGAAATTTTTTGCTTTTTCCTGCTCCTCTTAGCATGATAAAGAAGATTCAAAGAGAGTGAGATGCCAGCTACTTTCATTCAGTCAGTAGCTTCAATCATTTCTGGACGTTTTTCAATGGTAAAAATCAATGAATATTGTAAATGCACAAACAGTAATTTCTCCACATTGCAAGGTGCAATTCTGAAATTTTTTGCTTTTTCCTGCTCCTCTTAGCATGATAAAGAAGATTCAAAGAGAGTGAGATGCCAGCTCCTTTCATTCAGTCAGTAGCTTCAAACATTT
>NW_027371546.1:0-26081 GCF_046119375.1 Phyllobates terribilis
GCAGGAAAAAGCAAAAAATTTCAGAATTGCACCTTGCAATGTGGAGATATTACTGTTTGTGCATTTACAATATTCATTGATTTTTGCCATTGAAAAACGTTTTTCATATACCAGAAATGTTTGAAGCTACTGACTGAATGAAAGGAGCTGGCATCTCACTCTCTTTGAATCTTCTTTATCATGCTAGGATTAACAGGAAAAAGCAAAAAATTTCAGAATTGCACCTTGCAATGTGGAGATATTACTGTTTGTGCATTTACAATATTCATTGATTTTTGCCATTGAAAAACATGTTTTTCATATACCAGAAATGTTTGAAGCTACTGACTGAATGAAAGGAGCTGGCATCTCACTCTCTTTGAATCTTCTTTATCATGCTAGGATTAACAGGAAAAAGCTAAAAATTTCAGAATTGCACCGTGCAATGTGGAGATATTACTGTTTGTGCATTTACAATATTCATTGATTTTTGCCATTGAAAAACATGTTTTTCATATACCAGAAATGATTGAAGCTACTGACTGAATGAAAGGAGCTGGCATCTCACTCTCTTTGAATCTTCTTTATCATGCTAGGATTAGCAGGAAAAAGCAAAAAATTTCAGAATTGCACCTTGCAATGTGGAGATATTACTGTTTGTGCATTTACAATATTCATTGATTTTTGCCATTGAAAAACATGTTTTTCATATACCAGAAATGTTTGAAGCTACTGACTGAATGAAAGGAGCTGGCATCTCACTCTCTTTGAATCTTCTTTATCATGCTAGGATTAACAGGAAAAAGCTAAAAATTTCAGAATTGCACCGTGCAATGTGGAGATATTACTGTTTGTGCATTTACAATATTCATTGATTTTTGCCATTGAAAAACATGTTTTTCATATACCAGAAATGATTGAAGCTACTGACTGAATGAAAGGAGCTGGCATCTCACTCTCTTTGAATCTTCTTTATCATGCTAGGATTAGCAGGAAAAAGCAAAAAATTTCAGAATTGCACCTTGCAATGTGGAGATATTACTGTTTGTGCATTTACAATATTCATTGATTTTTGCCATTGAAAAACATGTTTTTCATATACCAGAAATGTTTGAAGCTACTGACTGAATGAAAGGAGCTGGCATCTCACTCTCTTTGAATCTTCTTTATCATGCTAGGATTAACAGGAAAAAGCAAAAAATTTCAGAATTGCACCTTGCAATGTGGAGATATTACTGTTTGTGCATTTACAATATTCATTGATTTTTGCCATTGAAAAACATGTTTTTCATATACCAGAAATGTTTGAAGCTACTGACTGAATGAAAGGAGCTGGCATCTCACTCTCTTTGAATCTTCTTTATCATGCTAGGATTAACAGGAAAAAGCTAAAAATTTCAGAATTGCACCGTGCAATGTGGAGATATTACTGTTTGTGCATTTACAATATTCATTGATTTTTGCCATTGAAAAACATGTTTTTCATATACCAGAAATGTTTGAAGCTACTGACTGAATGAAAGGAGCTGGCATCTCACTCTCTTTGAATCTTCTTTATCATGCTAGGATTAGCAGGAAAAAGCAAAAAATTTCAGAATTGCACCTTGCAATGTGGAGATATTACTGTTTGTGCATTTACAATATTCATTGATTTTTGCCATTGAAAAACATGTTTTTCATATACCAGAAATGTTTGAAGCTACTGACTGAATGAAAGGAGCTGGCATCTCACTCTCTTTGAATCTTCTTTATCATGCTAGGATTAACAGGAAAAAGCAAAAAATTTCAGAATTGCACCTTGCAATGTGGAGATATTACTGTTTGTGCATTTACAATATTCATTGATTTTTGCCATTGAAAAACATGTTTTTCATATACCAGAAATGTTTGAAGCTACTGACTGAATGAAAGGAGCTGGCATCTCACTCTCTTTGAATCTTCTTTATCATGCTAGGATTAACAGGAAAAAGCTAAAAATTTCAGAATTGCACCTTGCAATGTGGAGATATTACTGTTTGTGCATTTACAATATTCATTGATTTTTGCCATTGAAAAACATGTTTTTCATATACCAGAAATGTTTGAAGCTACTGACTGAATGAAAGGAGCTGGCATCTCACTCTCTTTGAATCTTCTTTATCATGCTAGGATTAACAGGAAAAAGCTAAAAATTTCAGAATTGCACCGTGCAATGTGGAGATATTACTGTTTGTGCATTTACAATATTCATTGATTTTTGCCATTGAAAAACATGTTTTTCATATACCAGAAATGTTTGAAGCTACTGACTGAATGAAAGGAGCTGGCATCTCACTCTCTTTGAATCTTCTTTATCATGCTAGGATTAGCAGGAAAAAGCAAAAAATTTCAGAATTGCTCCTTGCAATGTGGAGATATTACTGTTTGTGCATTTACAATATTCATTGATTTTTGCCATTGAAAAACATGTTTTTCATATACCAGAAATGTTTGAAGCTACTGACTGAATGAAAGGAGCTGGCATCTCACTCTCTTTGAATCTTCTTTATCATGCTAGGATTAGCAGGAAAAAGCAAAAAATTTCAGAATTGCACCTTGCAATGTGGAGATATTACTGTTTGTGCATTTACAATATTCATTGATTTTTGCCATTGAAAAACATGTTTTTCATATACCAGAAATGTTTGAAGCTACTGACTGAATGAAAGGAGCTGGCATCTCACTCTCTTTGAATCTTCTTTATCATGCTAGGATTAACAGGAAAAAGCTAAAAATTTCAGAATTGCACCGTGCAATGTGGAGATATTACTGTTTGTGCATTTACAATATTCATTGATTTTTGCCATTGAAAAACATGTTTTTCATATACCAGAAATGTTTGAAGCTACTGACTGAATGAAAGGAGCTGGCATCTCACTCTCTTTGAATCTTCTTTATCATGCTAGGATTAGCAGGAAAAAGCAAAAAATTTCAGAATTGCACCTTGCAATGTGGAGATATTACTGTTTGTGCATTTACAATATTCATTGATTTTTGCCATTGAAAAACATGTTTTTCATATACCAGAAATGTTTGAAGCTACTGACTGAATGAAAGTAGCTGGCATCTCACTCTCTTTGAATCTTCTTTATCATGCTAGGATTAACAGGAAAAAGCTAAAAATTTCAGAATTGCACCGTGCAATGTGGAGATATTACTGTTTGTGCATTTACAATATTCATTGATTTTTGCCATTGAAAAACATGTTTTTCATATACCAGAAATGTTTGAAGCTACTGACTGAATGAAAGGAGCTGGCATCTCACTCTCTTTGAATCTTCTTTATCATGCTAGGATTAGCAGGAAAAAGCAAAAAATTTCAGAATTGCACCTTGCAATGTGGAGATATTACTGTTTGTGCATTTACAATATTCATTGATTTTTGCCATTGAAAAACATGTTTTTCATATACCAGAAATGTTTGAAGCTACTGACTGAATGAAAGGAGCTGGCATCTCACTCTCTTTGAATCTTCTTTATCATGCTAGGATTAGCAGGAAAAAGCAAAAAATTTCAGAATTGCACCTTGCAATGTGGAGATATTACTGTTTGTGCATTTACAATATTCATTGATTTTTGCCATTGAAAAACATGTTTTTCATATACCAGAAATGATTGAAGCTACTGACTGAATGAAAGGAGCTGGCATCTCACTCTCTTTGAATCTTCTTTATCATGCTAGGATTAGCAGGAAAAAGCAAAAAATTTCAGAATTGCACCTTGCAATGTGGAGATATTACTGTTTGTGCATTTACAATATTCATTGATTTTTGCCATTGAAAAACATGTTTTTCATATACCAGAAATGTTTGAAGCTACTGACTGAATGAAAGGAGCTGGCATCTCACTCTCTTTGAATCTTCTTTATCATGCTAGGATTAACAGGAAAAAGCAAAAAATTTCAGAATTGCACCTTGCAATGTGGAGATATTACTGTTTGTGCATTTACAATATTCATTGATTTTTGCCATTGAAAAACATGTTTTTCATATACCAGAAATGTTTGAAGCTACTGACTGAATGAAAGGAGCTGGCATCTCACTCTCTTTGAATCTTCTTTATCATGCTAGGATTAACAGGAAAAAGCTAAAAATTTCAGAATTGCACCTTGCAATGTGGAGATATTACTGTTTGTGCATTTACAATATTCATTGATTTTTGCCATTGAAAAACATGTTTTTCATATACCAGAAATGTTTGAAGCTACTGACTGAATGAAAGGAGCTGGCATCTCACTCTCTTTGAATCTTCTTTATCATGCTAGGATTAACAGGAAAAAGCTAAAAATTTCAGAATTGCACCGTGCAATGTGGAGATATTACTGTTTGTGCATTTACAATATTCATTGATTTTTGCCATTGAAAAACGTTTTTCATATACCAGAAATGATTGAAGCTACTGACTGAATGAAAGGAGCTGGCATCTCACTCTCTTTGAATCTTCTTTATCATGCTAGGATTAGCAGGAAAAAGCAAAAAATTTCAGAATTGCACCTTGCAATGTGGAGATATTACTGTTTGTGCATTTACAATATTCATTGATTTTTGCCATTGAAAAACATGTTTTTCATATACCAGAAATGTTTGAAGCTACTGACTGAATGAAAGGAGCTGGCATCTCACTCTCTTTGAATCTTCTTTATCATGCTAGGATTAACAGGAAAAAGCAAAAAATTTCAGAATTGCACCTTGCAATGTGGAGATATTACTGTTTGTGCATTTACAATATTCATTGATTTTTGCCATTGAAAAACATGTTTTTCATATACCAGAAATGTTTGAAGCTACTGACTGAATGAAAGGAGCTGGCATCTCACTCTCTTTGAATCTTCTTTATCATGCTAGGATTAACAGGAAAAAGCTAAAAATTTCAGAATTGCACCGTGCAATGTGGAGATATTACTGTTTGTGCATTTACAATATTCATTGATTTTTGCCATTGAAAAACATGTTTTTCATATACCAGAAATGTTTGAAGCTACTGACTGAATGAAAGGAGCTGGCATCTCACTCTCTTTGAATCTTCTTTATCATGCTAGGATTAACAGGAAAAAGCTAAAAATTTCAGAATTGCACCGTGCAATGTGGAGATATTACTGTTTGTGCATTTACAATATTCATTGATTTTTGCCATTGAAAAACATGTTTTTCATATACCAGAAATGTTTGAAGCTACTGACTGAATGAAAGGAGCTGGCATCTCACTCTCTTTGAATCTTCTTTATCATGCTAGGATTAGCAGGAAAAACCAAAAAATTTCAGAATTGCACCTTGCAATGTGGAGATATTACTGTTTGTGCATTTACAATATTCATTGATTTTTGCCATTGAAAAACATGTTTTTCATATACCAGAAATGTTTGAAGCTACTGACTGAATGAAAGGAGCTGGCATCTCACTCTCTTTGAATCTTCTTTATCATGCTAGGATTAGCAGGAAAAAGCAAAAAATTTCAGAATTGCACCTTGCAATGTGGAGATATTACTGTTTGTGCATTTACAATATTCATTGATTTTTGCCATTGAAAAACATGTTTTTCATATACCAGAAATGTTTGAAGCTACTGACTGAATGAAAGGAGCTGGCATCTCACTCTCTTTGAATCTTCTTTATCATGCTAGGATTAGCAGGAAAAAGCAAAAAATTTCAGAATTGCACCTTGCAATGTGGAGATATTACTGTTTGTGCATTTACAATATTCATTGATTTTTGCCATTGAAAAACATGTTTTTCATATACCAGAAATGATTGAAGCTACTGACTGAATGAAAGGAGCTGGCATCTCACTCTCTTTGAATCTTCTTTATCATGCTAGGATTAGCAGGAAAAAGCAAAAAATTTCAGAATTGCACCTTGCAATGTGGAGATATTACTGTTTGTGCATTTACAATATTCATTGATTTTTGCCATTGAAAAACATGTTTTTCATATACCAGAAATGTTTGAAGCTACTGACTGAATGAAAGGAGCTGGCATCTCACTCTCTTTGAATCTTCTTTATCATGCTAGGATTAACAGGAAAAAGCAAAAAATTTCAGAATTGCACCTTGCAATGTGGAGATATTACTGTTTGTGCATTTACAATATTCATTGATTTTTGCCATTGAAAAACATGTTTTTCATATACCAGAAATGTTTGAAGCTACTGACTGAATGAAAGGAGCTGGCATCTCACTCTCTTTGAATCTTCTTTATCATGCTAGGATTAACAGGAAAAAGCAAAAAATTTCAGAATTGCACCTTGCAATGTGGAGATATTACTGTTTGTGCATTTACAATATTCATTGATTTTTGCCATTGAAAAACATGTTTTTCATATACCAGAAATGTTTGAAGCTACTGACTGAATGAAAGGAGCTGGCATCTCACTCTCTTTGAATCTTCTTTATCATGCTAGGATTAACAGGAAAAAGCTAAAAATTTCAGAATTGCACCTTGCAATGTGGAGATATTACTGTTTGTGCATTTACAATATTCATTGATTTTTGCCATTGAAAAACATGTTTTTCATATACCAGAAATGTTTGAAGCTACTGACTGAATGAAAGGAGCTGGCATCTCACTCTCTTTGAATCTTCTTTATCATGCTAGGATTAACAGGAAAAAGCTAAAAATTTCAGAATTGCACCGTGCAATGTGGAGATATTACTGTTTGTGCATTTACAATATTCATTGATTTTTGCCATTGAAAAACGTTTTTCATATACCAGAAATGATTGAAGCTACTGACTGAATGAAAGGAGCTGGCATCTCACTCTCTTTGAATCTTCTTTATCATGCTAGGATTAGCAGGAAAAAGCAAAAAATTTCAGAATTGCACCTTGCAATGTGGAGATATTACTGTTTGTGCATTTACAATATTCATTGATTTTTGCCATTGAAAAACATGTTTTTCATATACCAGAAATGTTTGAAGCTACTGACTGAATGAAAGGAGCTGGCATCTCACTCTCTTTGAATCTTCTTTATCATGCTAGGATTAACAGGAAAAAGCAAAAAATTTCAGAATTGCACCTTGCAATGTGGAGATATTACTGTTTGTGCATTTACAATATTCATTGATTTTTGCCATTGAAAAACATGTTTTTCATATACCAGAAATGTTTGAAGCTACTGACTGAATGAAAGGAGCTGGCATCTCACTCTCTTTGAATCTTCTTTATCATGCTAGGATTAACAGGAAAAAGCTAAAAATTTCAGAATTGCACCGTGCAATGTGGAGATATTACTGTTTGTGCATTTACAATATTCATTGATTTTTGCCATTGAAAAATATGTTTTTCATATACCAGAAATGTTTGAAGCTACTGACTGAATGAAAGGAGCTGGCATCTCACTCTCTTTGAATCTTCTTTATCATGATAGGATTAGCAGGAAAAAGCAAAAAATTTCAGAATTGCACCTTGCAATGTGGAGATATTACTGTTTGTGCATTTACAATATTCATTGATTTTTGCCATTGAAAAACATGTTTTTCATATACCAGAAATGTTTGAAGCTACTGACTGAATGAAAGGAGCTGGCATCTCACTCTCTTTGAATCTTCTTTATCATGCTAGGATTAACAGGAAAAAGCTAAAAATTTCAGAATTGCACCGTGCAATGTGGAGATATTACTGTTTGTGCATTTACAATATTCATTGATTTTTGCCATTGAAAATGTTTTTCATATACCAGAAATGTTTGAAGCTACTGACTGAATGAAAGGAGCTGGCATCTCACTCTCTTTGAATCTTCTTTATCATGCTAGGATTAGCAGGAAAAAGCAAAAAATTTCAGAATTGCACCTTGCAATGTGGAGATATTACTGTTTGTGCATTTACAATATTCATTGATTTTTGCCATTGAAAAACATGTTTTTCATATACCAGAAATGTTTGAAGCTACTGACTGAATGAAAGTAGCTGGCATCTCACTCTCTTTGAATCTTCTTTATCATGCTAGGATTAACAGGAAAAAGCTAAAAATTTCAGAATTGCACCGTGCAATGTGGAGATATTACTGTTTGTGCATTTACAATATTCATTGATTTTTGCCATTGAAAAACATGTTTTTCATATACCAGAAATGTTTGAAGCTACTGACTGAATGAAAGGAGCTGGCATCTCACTCTCTTTGAATCTTCTTTATCATGCTAGGATTAGCAGGAAAAAGCAAAAAATTTCAGAATTGCACCTTGCAATGTGGAGATATTACTGTTTGTGCATTTACAATATTCATTGATTTTTGCCATTGAAAAACGTTTTTCATATACCAGAAATGTTTGAAGCTACTGACTGAATGAAAGGAGCTGGCATCTCACTCTCTTTGAATCTTCTTTATCATGCTAGGATTAACAGGAAAAAGCAAAAAATTTCAGAATTGCACCTTGCAATGTGGAGATATTACTGTTTGTGCATTTACAATATTCATTGATTTTTGCCATTGAAAAACATGTTTTTCATATACCAGAAATGTTTGAAGCTACTGACTGAATGAAAGGAGCTGGCATCTCACTCTCTTTGAATCTTCTTTATCATGCTAGGATTAACAGGAAAAAGCTAAAAATTTCAGAATTGCACCGTGCAATGTGGAGATATTACTGTTTGTGCATTTACAATATTCATTGATTTTTGCCATTGAAAAACATGTTTTTCATATACCAGAAATGATTGAAGCTACTGACTGAATGAAAGGAGCTGGCATCTCACTCTCTTTGAATCTTCTTTATCATGCTAGGATTAGCAGGAAAAAGCAAAAAATTTCAGAATTGCACCTTGCAATGTGGAGATATTACTGTTTGTGCATTTACAATATTCATTGATTTTTGCCATTGAAAAACATGTTTTTCATATACCAGAAATGTTTGAAGCTACTGACTGAATGAAAGGAGCTGGCATCTCACTCTCTTTGAATCTTCTTTATCATGCTAGGATTAACAGGAAAAAGCTAAAAATTTCAGAATTGCACCGTGCAATGTGGAGATATTACTGTTTGTGCATTTACAATATTCATTGATTTTTGCCATTGAAAAACATGTTTTTCATATACCAGAAATGATTGAAGCTACTGACTGAATGAAAGGAGCTGGCATCTCACTCTCTTTGAATCTTCTTTATCATGCTAGGATTAGCAGGAAAAAGCAAAAAATTTCAGAATTGCACCTTGCAATGTGGAGATATTACTGTTTGTGCATTTACAATATTCATTGATTTTTGCCATTGAAAAACATGTTTTTCATATACCAGAAATGTTTGAAGCTACTGACTGAATGAAAGGAGCTGGCATCTCACTCTCTTTGAATCTTCTTTATCATGCTAGGATTAACAGGAAAAAGCTAAAAATTTCAGAATTGCACCGTGCAATGTGGAGATATTACTGTTTGTGCATTTACAATATTCATTGATTTTTGCCATTGAAAAACATGTTTTTCATATACCAGAAATGTTTGAAGCTACTGACTGAATGAAAGGAGCTGGCATCTCACTCTCTTTGAATCTTCTTTATCATGCTAGGATTAGCAGGAAAAAGCAAAAAATTTCAGAATTGCACCTTGCAATGTGGAGATATTACTGTTTGTGCATTTACAATATTCATTGATTTTTGCCATTGAAAAACATGTTTTTCATATACCAGAAATGTTTGAAGCTACTGACTGAATGAAAGGAGCTGGCATCTCACTCTCTTTGAATCTTCTTTATCATGCTAGGATTAACAGGAAAAAGCAAAAAATTTCAGAATTGCACCTTGCAATGTGGAGATATTACTGTTTGTGCATTTACAATATTCATTGATTTTTGCCATTGAAAAACATGTTTTTCATATACCAGAAATGTTTGAAGCTACTGACTGAATGAAAGGAGCTGGCATCTCACTCTCTTTGAATCTTCTTTATCATGCTAGGATTAACAGGAAAAAGCTAAAAATTTCAGAATTGCACCTTGCAATGTGGAGATATTACTGTTTGTGCATTTACAATATTCATTGATTTTTGCCATTGAAAAACATGTTTTTCATATACCAGAAATGTTTGAAGCTACTGACTGAATGAAAGGAGCTGGCATCTCACTCTCTTTGAATCTTCTTTATCATGCTAGGATTAACAGGAAAAAGCAAAAAATTTCAGAATTGCACCTTGCAATGTGGAGATATTACTGTTTGTGCATTTACAATATTCATTGATTTTTGCCATTGAAAAACATGTTTTTCATATACCAGAAATGTTTGAAGCTACTGACTGAATGAAAGGAGCTGGCATCTCACTCTCTTTGAATCTTCTTTATCATGCTAGGATTAACAGGAAAAAGCTAAAAATTTCAGAATTGCACCGTGCAATGTGGAGATATTACTGTTTGTGCATTTACAATATTCATTGATTTTTGCCATTGAAAAACATGTTTTTCATATACCAGAAATGATTGAAGCTACTGACTGAATGAAAGGAGCTGGCATCTCACTCTCTTTGAATCTTCTTTATCATGCTAGGATTAGCAGGAAAAAGCAAAAAATTTCAGAATTGCACCTTGCAATGTGGAGATATTACTGTTTGTGCATTTACAATATTCATTGATTTTTGCCATTGAAAAACATGTTTTTCATATACCAGAAATGTTTGAAGCTACTGACTGAATGAAAGGAGCTGGCATCTCACTCTCTTTGAATCTTCTTTATCATGCTAGGATTAACAGGAAAAAGCTAAAAATTTCAGAATTGCACCGTGCAATGTGGAGATATTACTGTTTGTGCATTTACAATATTCATTGATTTTTGCCATTGAAAAACATGTTTTTCATATACCAGAAATGATTGAAGCTACTGACTGAATGAAAGGAGCTGGCATCTCACTCTCTTTGAATCTTCTTTATCATGCTAGGATTAGCAGGAAAAAGCAAAAAATTTCAGAATTGCACCTTGCAATGTGGAGATATTACTGTTTGTGCATTTACAATATTCATTGATTTTTGCCATTGAAAAACATGTTTTTCATATACCAGAAATGTTTGAAGCTACTGACTGAATGAAAGGAGCTGGCATCTCACTCTCTTTGAATCTTCTTTATCATGCTAGGATTAACAGGAAAAAGCTAAAAATTTCAGAATTGCACCGTGCAATGTGGAGATATTACTGTTTGTGCATTTACAATATTCATTGATTTTTGCCATTGAAAAACATGTTTTTCATATACCAGAAATGTTTGAAGCTACTGACTGAATGAAAGGAGCTGGCATCTCACTCTCTTTGAATCTTCTTTATCATGCTAGGATTAGCAGGAAAAAGCAAAAAATTTCAGAATTGCACCTTGCAATGTGGAGATATTACTGTTTGTGCATTTACAATATTCATTGATTTTTGCCATTGAAAAACATGTTTTTCATATACCAGAAATGTTTGAAGCTACTGACTGAATGAAAGGAGCTGGCATCTCACTCTCTTTGAATCTTCTTTATCATGCTAGGATTAACAGGAAAAAGCTAAAAATTTCAGAATTGCACCGTGCAATGTGGAGATATTACTGTTTGTGCATTTACAATATTCATTGATTTTTGCCATTGAAAAACATGTTTTTCATATACCAGAAATGTTTGAAGCTACTGACTGAATGAAAGGAGCTGGCATCTCACTCTCTTTGAATCTTCTTTATCATGCTAGGATTAGCAGGAAAAAGCAAAAAATTTCAGAATTGCACCTTGCAATGTGGAGATATTACTGTTTGTGCATTTACAATATTCATTGATTTTTGCCATTGAAAAACATGTTTTTCATATACCAGAAATGTTTGAAGCTACTGACTGAATGAAAGGAGCTGGCATCTCACTCTCTTTGAATCTTCTTTATCATGCTAGGATTAACAGGAAAAAGCTAAAAATTTCAGAATTGCACCGTGCAATGTGGAGATATTACTGTTTGTGCATTTACAATATTCATTGATTTTTGCCATTGAAAAACATGTTTTTCATATACCAGAAATGTTTGAAGCTACTGACTGAATGAAAGGAGCTGGCATCTCACTCTCTTTGAATCTTCTTTATCATGCTAGGATTAGCAGGAAAAAGCAAAAAATTTCAGAATTGCACCTTGCAATGTGGAGATATTACTGTTTGTGCATTTACAATATTCATTGATTTTTGCCATTGAAAAACATGTTTTTCATATACCAGAAATGTTTGAAGCTACTGACTGAATGAAAGTAGCTGGCATCTCACTCTCTTTGAATCTTCTTTATCATGCTAGGATTAACAGGAAAAAGCTAAAAATTTCAGAATTGCACCGTGCAATGTGGAGATATTACTGTTTGTGCATTTACAATATTCATTGATTTTTGCCATTGAAAAACATGTTTTTCATATACCAGAAATGTTTGAAGCTACTGACTGAATGAAAGGAGCTGGCATCTCACTCTCTTTGAATCTTCTTTATCATGCTAGGATTAGCAGGAAAAAGCAAAAAATTTCAGAATTGCACCTTGCAATGTGGAGATATTACTGTTTGTGCATTTACAATATTCATTGATTTTTGCCATTGAAAAACATGTTTTTCATATACCAGAAATGTTTTAAGCTACTGACTGAATGAAAGGAGCTGGCATCTCACTCTCTTTGAATCTTCTTTATCATGCTAGGATTAGCAGGAAAAAGCAAAAAATTTCAGAATTGCACCTTGCAATGTGGAGATATTACTGTTTGTGCATTTACAATATTCATTGATTTTTGCCATTGAAAAACATGTTTTTCATATACCAGAAATGTTTGAAGCTACTGACTGAATGAAAGGAGCTGGCATCTCACTCTCTTTGAATCTTCTTTATCATGCTAGGATTAACAGGAAAAAGCTAAAAATTTCAGAATTGCACCGTGCAATGTGGAGATATTACTGTTTGTGCATTTACAATATTCATTGATTTTTGCCATTGAAAAACATGTTTTTCATATACCAGAAATGTTTGAAGCTACTGACTGAATGAAAGGAGCTGGCATCTCACTCTCTTTGAATCTTCTTTATCATGCTAGGATTAGCAGGAAAAAGCAAAAAATTTCAGAATTGCACCTTGCAATGTGGAGATATTACTGTTTGTGCATTTACAATATTCATTGATTTTTGCCATTGAAAAACATGTTTTTCATATACCAGAAATGTTTGAAGCTACTGACTGAATGAAAGGAGCTGGCATCTCACTCTCTTTGAATCTTCTTTATCATGCTAGGATTAACAGGAAAAAGCTAAAAATTTCAGAATTGCACCGTGCAATGTGGAGATATTACTGTTTGTGCATTTACAATATTCATTGATTTTTGCCATTGAAAAACATGTTTTTCATATACCAGAAATGTTTGAAGCTACTGACTGAATGAAAGGAGCTGGCATCTCACTCTCTTTGAATCTTCTTTATCATGCTAGGATTAGCAGGAAAAAGCAAAAAATTTCAGAATTGCACCTTGCAATGTGGAGATATTACTGTTTGTGCATTTACAATATTCATTGATTTTTGCCATTGAAAAACATGTTTTTCATATACCAGAAATGTTTGAAGCTACTGACTGAATGAAAGTAGCTGGCATCTCACTCTCTTTGAATCTTCTTTATCATGCTAGGATTAACAGGAAAAAGCTAAAAATTTCAGAATTGCACCGTGCAATGTGGAGATATTACTGTTTGTGCATTTACAATATTCATTGATTTTTGCCATTGAAAAACATGTTTTTCATATACCAGAAATGTTTGAAGCTACTGACTGAATGAAAGGAGCTGGCATCTCACTCTCTTTGAATCTTCTTTATCATGCTAGGATTAGCAGGAAAAAGCAAAAAATTTCAGAATTGCACCTTGCAATGTGGAGATATTACTGTTTGTGCATTTACAATATTCATTGATTTTTGCCATTGAAAAACATGTTTTTCATATACCAGAAATGTTTTAAGCTACTGACTGAATGAAAGGAGCTGGCATCTCACTCTCTTTGAATCTTCTTTATCATGCTAGGATTAGCAGGAAAAAGCAAAAAATTTCAGAATTGCACCTTGCAATGTGGAGATATTACTGTTTGTGCATTTACAATATTCATTGATTTTTGCCATTGAAAAACATGTTTTTCATATACCAGAAATGTTTGAAGCTACTGACTGAATGAAAGGAGCTGGCATCTCACTCTCTTTGAATCTTCTTTATCATGCTAGGATTAACAGGAAAAAGCTAAAAATTTCAGAATTGCACCGTGCAATGTGGAGATATTACTGTTTGTGCATTTACAATATTCATTGATTTTTGCCATTGAAAAACATGTTTTTCATATACCAGAAATGTTTGAAGCTACTGACTGAATGAAAGGAGCTGGCATCTCACTCTCTTTGAATCTTCTTTATCATGCTAGGATTAGCAGGAAAAAGCAAAAAATTTCAGAATTGCACCTTGCAATGTGGAGATATTACTGTTTGTGCATTTACAATATTCATTGATTTTTGCCATTGAAAAACATGTTTTTCATATACCAGAAATGTTTGAAGCTACTGACTGAATGAAAGGAGCTGGCATCTCACTCTCTTTGAATCTTCTTTATCATGCTAGGATTAACAGGAAAAAGCTAAAAATTTCAGAATTGCACCGTGCAATGTGGAGATATTACTGTTTGTGCATTTACAATATTCATTGATTTTTGCCATTGAAAAACATGTTTTTCATATACCAGAAATGATTGAAGCTACTGACTGAATGAAAGGAGCTGGCATCTCACTCTCTTTGAATCTTCTTTATCATGCTAGGATTAGCAGGAAAAAGCAAAAAATTTCAGAATTGCACCTTGCAATGTGGAGATATTACTGTTTGTGCATTTACAATATTCATTGATTTTTGCCATTGAAAAACATGTTTTTCATATACCAGAAATGTTTGAAGCTACTGACTGAATGAAAGGAGCTGGCATCTCACTCTCTTTGAATCTTCTTTATCATGCTAGGATTAACAGGAAAAAGCAAAAAATTTCAGAATTGCACCTTGCAATGCGGAGAAATTACAGTTTGTGCATTTACAATATTCATTGATTTTTGCCATTGAAAAACATCCAGAAATGATTGAAGCTACTGACTGAATGAAAGGAGCTGGCATCTCACTCTCTTTGAATCTTCTTTATCATGCTAAGAGGAGCAGGAAAAAGCAAAAAATTTCAGAATTGCACCTTGCAATGCGGAGAAATTACTGTTTGTGCATTTACAATATTCATTGATTTTTGCCATTGAAAAACATCATGTTATTCATATACCAGAAATGTTTGAAGCTACTGACTGAATGAAAGGAGCTGGCATCTCACTCTCTTTGAATCTTCTTTATCATGCTAAGAGGAGCAGGAAAAAGCAAAAAATTTCAGA
The DNA here is from genome assembly GCF_046119375.1 of Phyllobates terribilis. Lineage (NCBI taxonomy): Eukaryota > Metazoa > Chordata > Amphibia > Anura > Dendrobatidae > Phyllobates > Phyllobates terribilis. The sequence continues at coordinate 15,332 of NW_027371546.1, forward strand.
ATTGCACCTTGCAATGTGGAGAAATTACTGTTTGTGCATTTACAATATTCATTGATTTTTACCATTGAAAAACGTCCAGAAATGATTGAAGCTACTGACTGAATGAAAGTAGCTGGCATCTCACTCTCTTTGAATCTTCTTTATCATGCTAAGAGGAGCAGGAAAAAGCAAAAAATTTCAGACTTGCACCTTGCAATGCGGAGAAATTACTGTTTGTGCATTTACAATATTCATTGATTTTTGCCATTGAAAAACATTATGTTATTCATATACCAGAAATGTTTGAAGCTACTGACTGAATGAAAGTAGCTGGCATCTCACTCTCTTTGAATCTTCTTTATCATGCTAAGAGGAGCAGGAAAAATCAAAAAATTTCAGAATTGCACCTTGCAATGCGGAGAAATTACTGTTTGTGCATTTACAATATTCATTGATTTTTGCCATTGAAAAACGTCCAGAAATGATTGAAGCTACTGACTGAATGAAAGGAGCTGGCATCTCACTCTCTTTGAATCTTCTTTATCATGCTAAGAGGAGCAGGAAAAAGCAAAAAATTTCAGAATTGCACCTTGCAATGCGGAGAAATTACTGTTTGTGCATTTACAATATTCATTGATTTTTGCCATTGAAAAACATCATGTTATTCATATACCAGAAATGATTGAAGCTACTGACTGAATGAAAGGAGCTGGCATCTCACTCTCTTTGAATCTTCTTTATCATGCTAGGATTAGCAGGAAAAAGCAAAAAATTTCAGAATTGCACCTTGCAATGTGGAGATATTACTGTTTGTGCATTTACAATATTCATTGATTTTTGCCATTGAAAAACATGTTTTTCATATACCAGAAATGTTTGAAGCTACTGACTGAATGAAAGGAGCTGGCATCTCACTCTCTTTGAATCTTCTTTATCATGCTAGGATTAACAGGAAAAAGCTAAAAATTTCAGAATTGCACCGTGCAATGTGGAGATATTACTGTTTGTGCATTTACAATATTCATTGATTTTTGCCATTGAAAAACATGTTTTTCATATACCAGAAATGTTTGAAGCTACTGACTGAATGAAAGGAGCTGGCATCTCACTCTCTTTGAATCTTCTTTATCATGCTAGGATTAGCAGGAAAAAGCAAAAAATTTCAGAATTGCACCTTGCAATGTGGAGATATTACTGTTTGTGCATTTACAATATTCATTGATTTTTGCCATTGAAAAACATGTTTTTCATATACCAGAAATGTTTGAAGCTACTGACTGAATGAAAGGAGCTGGCATCTCACTCTCTTTGAATCTTCTTTATCATGCTAGGATTAACAGGAAAAAGCTAAAAATTTCAGAATTGCACCGTGCAATGTGGAGATATTACTGTTTGTGCATTTACAATATTCATTGATTTTTGCCATTGAAAAACATGTTTTTCATATACCAGAAATGATTGAAGCTACTGACTGAATGAAAGGAGCTGGCATCTCACTCTCTTTGAATCTTCTTTATCATGCTAGGATTAGCAGGAAAAAGCAAAAAATTTCAGAATTGCACCTTGCAATGTGGAGATATTACTGTTTGTGCATTTACAATATTCATTGATTTTTGCCATTGAAAAACATGTTTTTCATATACCAGAAATGTTTGAAGCTACTGACTGAATGAAAGGAGCTGGCATCTCACTCTCTTTGAATCTTCTTTATCATGCTAGGATTAACAGGAAAAAGCAAAAAATTTCAGAATTGCACCTTGCAATGCGGAGAAATTACAGTTTGAGCATTTACAATATTCATTGATTTTTGCCATTGAAAAACATCCAGAAATGATTGAAGCTACTGACTGAATGAAAGGAGCTGGCATCTCACTCTCTTTGAATCTTCTTTATCATGCTAAGAGGAGCAGGAAAAAGCAAAAAATTTCAGAATTGCACCTTGCAATGCGGAGAAATTACTGTTTGTGCATTTACAATATTCATTGATTTTTGCCATTGAAAAACATCATGTTATTCATATACCAGAAATGTTTGAAGCTACTGACTGAATGAAAGGAGCTGGCATCTCACTCTCTTTGAATCTTCTTTATCATGCTAAGAGGAGCAGGAAAAAGCAAAAAATTTCAGAATTGCACCTTGCAATGTGGAGAAATTACTGTTTGTGCATTTACAATATTCATTGATTTTTACCATTGAAAAACGTCCAGAAATGATTGAAGCTACTGACTGAATGAAAGTAGCTGGCATCTCACTCTCTTTGAATCTTCTTTATCATGCTAAGAGGAGCAGGAAAAAGCAAAAAATTTCAGACTTGCACCTTGCAATGCGGAGAAATTACTGTTTGTGCATTTACAATATTCATTGATTTTTGCCATTGAAAAACATTGTTATTCATATACCAGAAATGTTTGAAGCTACTGACTGAAAGTAGCTGGCATCTCACTCTCTTTGAATCTTCTTTATCATGCTAAGAGGAGCAGGAAAAATCAAAAAATTTCAGAATTGCACCTTGCAATGCGGAGAAATTACTGTTTGTGCATTTACAATATTCATTGATTTTTGCCATTGAAAAACGTCCAGAAATGATTGAAGCTACTGACTGAATGAAAGGAGCTGGCATCTCACTCTCTTTGAATCTTCTTTATCATGCTAAGAGGAGCAGGAAAAAGCAAAAAATTTCAGAATTGCACCTTGCAATGCGGAGAAATTACTGTTTGTGCATTTACAATATTCATTGATTTTTGCCATTGAAAAACATCATGTTATTCATATACCAGAAATGATTGAAGCTACTGACTGAATGAAAGGAGCTGGCATCTCACTCTCTTTGAATCTTCTTTATCATGCTAGGATTAGCAGGAAAAAGCAAAAAATTTCAGAATTGCACCTTGCAATGTGGAGATATTACTGTTTGTGCATTTACAATATTCATTGATTTTTGCCATTGAAAAACATGTTTTTCATATACCAGAAATGTTTGAAGCTACTGACTGAATGAAAGGAGCTGGCATCTCACTCTCTTTGAATCTTCTTTATCATGCTAGGATTAACAGGAAAAAGCTAAAAATTTCAGAATTGCACCGTGCAATGTGGAGATATTACTGTTTGTGCATTTACAATATTCATTGATTTTTGCCATTGAAAAACATGTTTTTCATATACCAGAAATGTTTGAAGCTACTGACTGAATGAAAGGAGCTGGCATCTCACTCTCTTTGAATCTTCTTTATCATGCTAGGATTAGCAGGAAAAAGCAAAAAATTTCAGAATTGCACCTTGCAATGTGGAGATATTACTGTTTGTGCATTTACAATATTCATTGATTTTTGCCATTGAAAAACGTTTTTCATATACCAGAAATGTTTGAAGCTACTGACTGAATGAAAGGAGCTGGCATCTCACTCTCTTTGAATCTTCTTTATCATGCTAGGATTTACAGGAAAAAGCAAAAAATTTCAGAATTGCACCTTGCAATGTGGAGATATTACTGTTTGTGCATTTACAATATTCATTGATTTTTGCCATTGAAAAACATGTTTTTCATATACCAGAAATGTTTGAAGCTACTGACTGAATGAAAGGAGCTGGCATCTCACTCTCTTTGAATCTTCTTTATCATGCTAGGATTAACAGGAAAAAGCTAAAAATTTCAGAATTGCACCGTGCAATGTGGAGATATTACTGTTTGTGCATTTACAATATTCATTGATTTTTGCCATTGAAAAACATGTTTTTCATATACCAGAAATGATTGAAGCTACTGACTGAATGAAAGGAGCTGGCATCTCACTCTCTTTGAATCTTCTTTATCATGCTAGGATTAGCAGGAAAAAGCAAAAAATTTCAGAATTGCACCTTGCAATGTGGAGATATTACTGTTTGTGCATTTACAATATTCATTGATTTTTGCCATTGAAAAACATGTTTTTCATATACCAGAAATGTTTGAAGCTACTGACTGAATGAAAGGAGCTGGCATCTCACTCTCTTTGAATCTTCTTTATCATGCTAGGATTAACAGGAAAAAGCAAAAAATTTCAGAATTGCACCTTGCAATGTGGAGATATTACTGTTTGTGCATTTACAATATTCATTGATTTTTGCCATTGAAAAACATGTTTTTCATATACCAGAAATGTTTGAAGCTACTGACTGAATGAAAGGAGCTGGCATCTCACTCTCTTTGAATCTTCTTTATCATGCTAGGATTAGCAGGAAAAAGCAAAAAATTTCAGAATTGCACCTTGCAATGTGGAGATATTACTGTTTGTGCATTTACAATATTCATTGATTTTTGCCATTGAAAAACATGTTTTTCATATACCAGAAATGTTTGAAGCTACTGACTGAATGAAAGGAGCTGGCATCTCACTCTCTTTGAATCTTCTTTATCATGCTAGGATTAACAGGAAAAAGCAAAAAATTTCAGAATTGCACCTTGCAATGTGGAGATATTACTGTTTGTGCATTTACAATATTCATTGATTTTTGCCATTGAAAAACATGTTTTTCATATACCAGAAATGTTTGAAGCTACTGACTGAATGAAAGGAGCTGGCATCTCACTCTCTTTGAATCTTCTTTATCATGCTAGGATTAGCAGGAAAAAGCAAAAAATTTCAGAATTGCACCTTGCAATGTGGAGATATTACTGTTTGTGCATTTACAATATTCATTGATTTTTGCCATTGAAAAACATGTTTTTCATATACCAGAAATGTTTGAAGCTACTGACTGAATGAAAGGAGCTGGCATCTCACTCTCTTTGAATCTTCTTTATCATGCTAGGATTAACAGGAAAAAGCAAAAAATTTCAGAATTGCACCTTGCAATGTGGAGATATTACTGTTTGTGCATTTACAATATTCATTGATTTTTGCCATTGAAAAACATGTTTTTCATATACCAGAAATGTTTGAAGCTACTGACTGAATGAAAGGAGCTGGCATCTCACTCTCTTTGAATCTTCTCTATCATGCTAGGATTAACAGGAAAAAGCTAAAAATTTCAGAATTGCACCGTGCAATGTGGAGATATTACTGTTTGTGCATTTACAATATTCATTGATTTTTGCCATTGAAAAACATGTTTTTCATATACCAGAAATGTTTGAAGCTACTGACTGAATGAAAGGAGCTGGCATCTCACTCTCTTTGAATCTTCTTTATCATGCTAGGATTAGCAGGAAAAAGCAAAAAATTTCAGAATTGCACCTTGCAATGTGGAGATATTACTGTTTGTGCATTTACAATATTCATTGATTTTTGCCATTGAAAAACATGTTTTTCATATACCAGAAATGTTTGAAGCTACTGACTGAATGAAAGGAGCTGGCATCTCACTCTCTTTGAATCTTCTTTATCATGCTAGGATTAACAGGAAAAAGCAAAAAATTTCAGAATTGCACCTTGCAATGTGGAGATATTACTGTTTGTGCATTTACAATATTCATTGATTTTTGCCATTGAAAAACATGTTTTTCATATACCAGAAATGTTTGAAGCTACTGACTGAATGAAAGGAGCTGGCATCTCACTCTCTTTGAATCTTCTTTATCATGCTAGGATTAACAGGAAAAAGCTAAAAATTTCAGAATTGCACCTTGCAATGTGGAGATATTACTGTTTGTGCATTTACAATATTCATTGATTTTTGCCATTGAAAAACATGTTTTTCATATACCAGAAATGTTTGAAGCTACTGACTGAATGAAAGGAGCTGGCATCTCACTCTCTTTGAATCTTCTTTATCATGCTAGGATTAACAGGAAAAAGCTAAAAATTTCAGAATTGCACCGTGCAATGTGGAGATATTACTGTTTGTGCATTTACAATATTCATTGATTTTTGCCATTGAAAAACATGTTTTTCATATACCAGAAATGTTTGAAGCTACTGACTGAATGAAAGGAGCTGGCATCTCACTCTCTTTGAATCTTCTTTATCATGCTAGGATTAGCAGGAAAAAGCAAAAAATTTCAGAATTGCACCTTGCAATGTGGAGATATTACTGTTTGTGCATTTACAATATTCATTGATTTTTGCCATTGAAAAACATGTTTTTCATATACCAGAAATGTTTGAAGCTACTGACTGAATGAAAGGAGCTGGCATCTCACTCTCTTTGAATCTTCTTTATCATGCTAGGATTAACAGGAAAAAGCTAAAAATTTCAGAATTGCACCTTGCAATGTGGAGATATTACTGTTTGTGCATTTACAATATTCATTGATTTTTGCCATTGAAAAACATGTTTTTCATATACCAGAAATGTTTGAAGCTACTGACTGAATGAAAGGAGCTGGCATCTCACTCTCTTTGAATCTTCTTTATCATGCTAGGATTAACAGGAAAAAGCAAAAAATTTCAGAATTGCACCTTGCAATGTGGAGATATTACTGTTTGTGCATTTACAATATTCATTGATTTTTGCCATTGAAAAACATGTTTTTCATATACCAGAAATGTTTGAAGCTACTGACTGAATGAAAGGAGCTGGCATCTCACTCTCTTTGAATCTTCTTTATCATGCTAGGATTAGCAGGAAAAAGCAAAAAATTTCAGAATTGCACCTTGCAATGTGGAGATATTACTGTTTGTGCATTTACAATATTCATTGATTTTTGCCATTGAAAAACATGTTTTTCATATACCAGAAATGTTTGAAGCTACTGACTGAATGAAAGGAGCTGGCATCTCACTCTCTTTGAATCTTCTTTATCATGCTAGGATTAACAGGAAAAAGCAAAAAATTTCAGAATTGCACCTTGCAATGTGGAGATATTACTGTTTGTGCATTTACAATATTCATTGATTTTTGCCATTGAAAAACATGTTTTTCATATACCAGAAATGTTTGAAGCTACTGACTGAATGAAAGGAGCTGGCATCTCACTCTCTTTGAATCTTCTTTATCATGCTAGGATTAACAGGAAAAAGCTAAAAATTTCAGAATTGCACCGTGCAATGTGGAGATATTACTGTTTGTGCATTTACAATATTCATTGATTTTTGCCATTGAAAAACATGTTTTTCATATACCAGAAATGTTTGAAGCTACTGACTGAATGAAAGGAGCTGGCATCTCACTCTCTTTGAATCTTCTTTATCATGCTAGGATTAGCAGGAAAAAGCAAAAAATTTCAGAATTGCACCTTGCAATGTGGAGATATTACTGTTTGTGCATTTACAATATTCATTGATTTTTGCCATTGAAAAACATGTTTTTCATATACCAGAAATGTTTGAAGCTACTGACTGAATGAAAGGAGCTGGCATCTCACTCTCTTTGAATCTTCTTTATCATGCTAGGATTAACAGGAAAAAGCAAAAAATTTCAGAATTGCACCTTGCAATGTGGAGATATTACTGTTTGTGCATTTACAATATTCATTGATTTTTGCCATTGAAAAACATGTTTTTCATATACCAGAAATGTTTGAAGCTACTGACTGAATGAAAGGAGCTGGCATCTCACTCTCTTTGAATCTTCTTTATCATGCTAGGATTAACAGGAAAAAGCTAAAAATTTCAGAATTGCACCTTGCAATGTGGAGATATTACTGTTTGTGCATTTACAATATTCATTGATTTTTGCCATTGAAAAACATGTTTTTCATATACCAGAAATGTTTGAAGCTACTGACTGAATGAAAGGAGCTGGCATCTCACTCTCTTTGAATCTTCTTTATCATGCTAGGATTAACAGGAAAAAGCTAAAAATTTCAGAATTGCACCGTGCAATGTGGAGATATTACTGTTTGTGCATTTACAATATTCATTGATTTTTGCCATTGAAAAACATGTTTTTCATATACCAGAAATGTTTGAAGCTACTGACTGAATGAAAGGAGCTGGCATCTCACTCTCTTTGAATCTTCTTTATCATGCTAGGATTAGCAGGAAAAAGCAAAAAATTTCAGAATTGCACCTTGCAATGTGGAGATATTACTGTTTGTGCATTTACAATATTCATTGATTTTTGCCATTGAAAAACATGTTTTTCATATACCAGAAATGTTTGAAGCTACTGACTGAATGAAAGGAGCTGGCATCTCACTCTCTTTGAATCTTCTTTATCATGCTAGGATTAACAGGAAAAAGCTAAAAATTTCAGAATTGCACCTTGCAATGTGGAGATATTACTGTTTGTGCATTTACAATATTCATTGATTTTTGCCATTGAAAAACATGTTTTTCATATACCAGAAATGTTTGAAGCTACTGACTGAATGAAAGGAGCTGGCATCTCACTCTCTTTGAATCTTCTTTATCATGCTAGGATTAACAGGAAAAAGCTAAAAATTTCAGAATTGCACCGTGCAATGTGGAGATATTACTGTTTGTGCATTTACAATATTCATTGATTTTTGCCATTGAAAAACATGTTTTTCATATACCAGAAATGTTTGAAGCTACTGACTGAATGAAAGGAGCTGGCATCTCACTCTCTTTGAATCTTCTTTATCATGCTAGGATTAGCAGGAAAAAGCAAAAAATTTCAGAATTGCACCTTGCAATGTGGAGATATTACTGTTTGTGCATTTACAATATTCATTGATTTTTGCCATTGAAAAACATGTTTTTCATATACCAGAAATGTTTGAAGCTACTGACTGAATGAAAGGAGCTGGCATCTCACTCTCTTTGAATCTTCTTTATCATGCTAGGATTAACAGGAAAAAGCTAAAAATTTCAGAATTGCACCGTGCAATGTGGAGATATTACTGTTTGTGCATTTACAATATTCATTGATTTTTGCCATTGAAAAACATGTTTTTCATATACCAGAAATGATTGAAGCTACTGACTGAATGAAAGGAGCTGGCATCTCACTCTCTTTGAATCTTCTTTATCATGCTAGGATTAGCAGGAAAAAGCAAAAAATTTCAGAATTGCACCTTGCAATGTGGAGATATTACTGTTTGTGCATTTACAATATTCATTGATTTTTGCCATTGAAAAACATGTTTTTCATATACCAGAAATGTTTGAAGCTACTGACTGAATGAAAGGAGCTGGCATCTCACTCTCTTTGAATCTTCTTTATCATGCTAGGATTAACAGGAAAAAGCAAAAAATTTCAGAATTGCACCTTGCAATGCGGAGAAATTACAGTTTGTGCATTTACAATATTCATTGATTTTTGCCATTGAAAAACATCCAGAAATGATTGAAGCTACTGACTGAATGAAAGGAGCTGGCATCTCACTCTCTTTGAATCTTCTTTATCATGCTAAGAGGAGCAGGAAAAAGCAAAAAATTTCAGAATTGCACCTTGCAATGCGGAGAAATTACTGTTTGTGCATTTACAATATTCATTGATTTTTGCCATTGAAAAACATCATGTTATTCATATACCAGAAATGTTTGAAGCTACTGACTGAATGAAAGGAGCTGGCATCTCACTCTCTTTGAATCTTCTTTATCATGCTAAGAGGAGCAGGAAAAAGCAAAAAATTTCAGAATTGCACCTTGCAATGTGGAGAAATTACTGTTTGTGCATTTACAATATTCATTGATTTTTACCATTGAAAAACGTCCAGAAATGATTGAAGCTACTGACTGAATGAAAGTAGCTGGCATCTCACTCTCTTTGAATCTTCTTTATCATGCTAAGAGGAGCAGGAAAAAGCAAAAAATTTCAGACTTGCACCTTGCAATGCGGAGAAATTACTGTTTGTGCATTTACAATATTCATTGATTTTTGCCATTGAAAAACATTATGTTATTCATATACCAGAAATGTTTGAAGCTACTGACTGAATGAAAGTAGCTGGCATCTCACTCTCTTTGAATCTTCTTTATCATGCTAAGAGGAGCAGGAAAAATCAAAAAATTTCAGAATTGCACCTTGCAATGCGGAGAAATTACTGTTTGTGCATTTACAATATTCATTGATTTTTGCCATTGAAAAACGTCCAGAAATGATTGAAGCTACTGACTGAATGAAAGGAGCTGGCATCTCACTCTCTTTGAATCTTCTTTATCATGCTAAGAGGAGCAGGAAAAAGCAAAAAATTTCAGAATTGCACCTTGCAATGCGGAGAAATTACTGTTTGTGCATTTACAATATTCATTGATTTTTGCCATTGAAAAACATCATGTTATTCATATACCAGAAATGATTGAAGCTACTGACTGAATGAAAGGAGCTGGCATCTCACTCTCTTTGAATCTTCTTTATCATGCTAGGATTAGCAGGAAAAAGCAAAAAATTTCAGAATTGCACCTTGCAATGTGGAGATATTACTGTTTGTGCATTTACAATATTCATTGATTTTTGCCATTGAAAAACATGTTTTTCATATACCAGAAATGTTTGAAGCTACTGACTGAATGAAAGGAGCTGGCATCTCACTCTCTTTGAATCTTCTTTATCATGCTAGGATTAACAGGAAAAAGCTAAAAATTTCAGAATTGCACCGTGCAATGTGGAGATATTACTGTTTGTGCATTTACAATATTCATTGATTTTTGCCATTGAAAAACATGTTTTTCATATACCAGAAATGTTTGAAGCTACTGACTGAATGAAAGGAGCTGGCATCTCACTCTCTTTGAATCTTCTTTATCATGCTAGGATTAGCAGGAAAAAGCAAAAAATTTCAGAATTGCACCTTGCAATGTGGAGATATTACTGTTTGTGCATTTACAATATTCATTGATTTTTGCCATTGAAAAACATGTTTTTCATATACCAGAAATGTTTGAAGCTACTGACTGAATGAAAGGAGCTGGCATCTCACTCTCTTTGAATCTTCTTTATCATG
>NW_027371547.1:0-26078 GCF_046119375.1 Phyllobates terribilis
CAAACATTTCTGGTATATGAAAAACATGTTTTTCAATGGCAAAAATCAATGAATATTGTAAATGCACAAACAGTAATATCTCCACATTGCACGGTGCAATTCTGAAATTTTTAGCTTTTTCCTGTTAATCCTAGCATGATAAAGAAGATTCAAAGAGAGTGAGATGCCAGCTCCTTTCATTCAGTCAGTAGCTTCAAACATTTCTGGTATATGAAAAACATGTTTTTCAATGGCAAAAATCAATGAATATTGTAAATGCACAAACAGTAATATCTCCACATTGCACGGTGCAATTCTGAAATTTTTAGCTTTTTCCTGTTAATCCTAGCATGATAAAGAAGATTCAAAGAGAGTGAGATGCCAGCTCCTTTCATTCAGTCAGTAGCTTCAAACATTTCTGGTATATGAAAAACATGTTTTTCAATGGCAAAAATCAATGAATATTGTAAATGCACAAACAGTAATATCTCCACATTGCAAGGTGCAATTCTGAAATTTTTTGCTTTTTCCTGTTAATCCTAGCATGATAAAGAAGATTCAAAGAGAGTGAGATGCCAGCTCCTTTCATTCAGTCAGTAGCTTCAAACATTTCTGGTATATGAAAAACATGTTTTTCAATGGCAAAAATCAATGAATATTGTAAATGCACAAACAGTAATATCTCCACATTGCAAGGTGCAATTCTGAAATTTTTTGCTTTTTCCTGCTAATCCTAGCATGATAAAGAAGATTCAAAGAGAGTGAGATGCCAGCTCCTTTCATTCAGTCAGTAGCTTCAAACATTTCTGGTATATTAAAAACATGTTTTTCAATGGCAAAAATCAATGAATATTGTAAATGCACAAACAGTAATATCTCCACATTGCACGGTGCAATTCTGAAATTTTTAGCTTTTTCCTGTTAATCCTAGCATGATAAAGAAGATTCAAAGAGAGTGAGATGCCAGCTCCTTTCATTCAGTCAGTAGCTTCAAACATTTCTGGTATATGAAAAACATGTTTTTCAATGGCAAAAATCAATGAATATTGTAAATGCACAAACAGTAATATCTCCACATTGCAAGGTGCAATTTTGAAATTTTTTGCTTTTTCCTGCTAATCCTAGCATGATAAAGAAGATTCAAAGAGAGTGAGATGCCAGCTCATTTCATTCAGTCAGTAGCTTCAAACATTTCTGGTATATGAAAAACATGTTTTTCAATGGCAAAAATCAATGAATATTGTAAATGCACAAACAGTAATATCTCCACATTGCACGGTGCAATTCTGAAATTTTTAGCTTTTTCCTGTTAATCCTAGCATGATAAAGAAGATTCAAAGAGAGTGAGATGCCAGCTCCTTTCATTCAGTCAGTAGCTTCAAACATTTCTGGTATATGAAAAACATGTTTTTCAATGGCAAAAATCAATGAATATTGTAAATGCACAAACAGTAATATCTCCACATTGCAAGGTGCAATTTTGAAATTTTTTGCTTTTTCCTGCTAATCCTAGCATGATAAAGAAGATTCAAAGAGAGTGAGATGCCAGCTCCTTTCATTCAGTCAGTAGCTTCAAACATTTCTGGTATATGAAAAACATGTTTTTCAATGGCAAAAATCAATGAATATTGTAAATGCACAAACAGTAATATCTCCACATTGCACGGTGCAATTCTGAAATTTTTAGCTTTTTCCTGTTAATCCTAGCATGATAAAGAAGATTCAGAGAGTGAGATGCCAGCTCCTTTCATTCAGTCAGTAGCTTCAAACATTTCTGGTATATGAAAAACATGTTTTTCAATGGCAAAAATCAATGAATATTGTAAATGCACAAACAGTAATATCTCCACATTGCACGGTGCAATTCTGAAATTTTTAGCTTTTTCCTGTTAATCCTAGCATGATAAAGAAGATTCAAAGAGAGTGAGATGCCAGCTCCTTTCATTCAGTCAGTAGCTTCAAACATTTCTGGTATATGAAAAACATGTTTTTCAATGGCAAAAATCAATGAATATTGTAAATGCACAAACAGTAATATCTCCACATTGCAAGGTGCAATTCTGAAATTTTTTGCTTTTTCCTGCTAATCCTAGCATGATAAAGAAGATTCAAAGAGAGTGAGATGCCAGCTCCTTTCATTCAGTCAGTAGCTTCAAACATTTCTGGTATATGAAAAACATGTTTTTCAATGGCAAAAATCAATGAATATTGTAAATGCACAAACAGTAATATCTCCACATTGCACGGTGCAATTCTGAAATTTTTAGCTTTTTCCTGTTAATCCTAGCATGATAAAGATTCAAAGAGAGTGAGATGCCAGCTCCTTTCATTCAGTCAGTAGCTTCAAACATTTCTGGTATATGAAAAACATGTTTTTCAATGGCAAAAATCAATGAATATTGTAAATGCACAAACAGTAATATCTCCACATTGCAAGGTGCAATTCTGAAATTTTTTGCTTTTTCCTGCTAATCCTAGCATGATAAAGAAGATTCAAAGAGAGTGAGATGCCAGCTCCTTTCATTCAGTCAGCAGCTTCAAACATTTCTGGTATATGAAAAACATGTTTTTCAATGGCAAAAATCAATGAATATTCTAAATGTACAAACAGTAATATCTCCACATTGCAAGGTGCAATTCTGAAATTTTTTGCTTTTTCCTGTTAATCCTAGCATGATAAAGAAGATTCAAAGAGAGTGAGATGCCAGCTCCTTTCATTCAGTCAGTAGCTTCAAACATTTCTGGTATATGAAAAACATGTTTTTCAATGGCAAAAATCAATGAATATTGTAAATGCACAAACAGTAATATCTCCACATTGCAAGGTGCAATTCTGAAATTTTTTGCTTTTTCCTGCTAATCCTAGCATGATAAAGAAGATTCAAAGAGAGTGAGATGCCAGCTCCTTTCATTCAGTCAGTAGCTTCAAACATTTCTGGTATATGAAAAACATGTTTTTCAATGGCAAAAATCAATGAATATTGTAAATGCACAAACAGTAATATCTCCACATTGCACGGTGCAATTCTGAAATTTTTAGCTTTTTCCTGTTAATCCTAGCATGATAAAGAAGATTCAAAGAGAGTGAGATGCCAGCTCCTTTCATTCAGTCAGTAGCTTCAAACATTTCTGGTATATGAAAAACATGTTTTTCAATGGCAAAAATCAATGAATATTGTAAATGCACAAACAGTAATATCTCCACATTGCAAGGTGCAATTCTGAAATTTTTTGCTTTTTCCTGCTAATCCTAGCATGATAAAGAAGATTCAAAGAGAGTGAGATGCCAGCTCCTTTCATTCAGTCAGTAGCTTCAAACATTTCTGGTATATGAAAAACATGTTTTTCAATGGCAAAAATCAATGAATATTGTAAATGCACAAACAGTAATATCTCCACATTGCACGGTGCAATTCTGAAATTTTTAGCTTTTTCCTGTTAATCCTAGCATGATAAAGAAGATTCAAAGAGAGTGAGATGCCAGCTCCTTTCATTCAGTCAGTAGCTTCAAACATTTCTGGTATATGAAAAACATGTTTTTCAATGGCAAAAATCAATGAATATTGTAAATGCACAAACAGTAATATCTCCACATTGCAAGGTGCAATTCTGAAATTTTTTGCTTTTTCCTGTTAATCCTAGCATGATAAAGAAGATTCAAAGAGAGTGAGATGCCAGCTCCTTTCATTCAGTCAGTAGCTTCAAACATTTCTGGTATATGAAAAACATGTTTTTCAATGGCAAAAATCAATGAATATTGTAAATGCACAAACAGTAATTCCACATTGCAAGGTGCAATTCTGAAATTTTTTGCTTTTTCCTGCTAATCCTAGCATGATAAAGAAGATTCAAAGAGAGTGAGATGCCAGCTCCTTTCATTCAGTCAGTAGCTTCAAACATTTCTGGTATATGAAAAACATGTTTTTCAATGGCAAAAATCAATGAATATTGTAAATGCACAAACAGTAATATCTCCACATTGCACGGTGCAATTCTGAAATTTTTAGCTTTTTCCTGTTAATCCTAGCATGATAAAGAAGATTCAAAGAGAGTGAGATGCCAGCTCCTTTCATTCAGTCAGTAGCTTCAAACATTTCTGGTATATGAAAAACATGTTTTTCAATGGCAAAAATCAATGAATATTGTAAATGCACAAACAGTAATATCTCCACATTGCAAGGTGCAATTCTGAAATTTTTTGCTTTTTCCTGCTAATCCTAGCATGATAAAGAAGATTCAAAGAGAGTGAGATGCCAGCTCCTTTCATTCAGTCAGTAGCTTCAAACATTTCTGGTATATGAAAAACATGTTTTTCAATGGCAAAAATCAATGAATATTGTAAATGCACAAACAGTAATATCTCCACATTGCACGGTGCAATTCTGAAATTTTTAGCTTTTTCCTGTTAATCCTAGCATGATAAAGAAGATTCAAAGAGAGTGAGATGCCAGCTCCTTTCATTCAGTCAGTAGCTTCAAACATTTCTGGTATATGAAAAACATGTTTTTCAATGGCAAAAATCAATGAATATTGTAAATGCACAAACAGTAATATCTCCACATTGCAAGGTGCAATTCTGAAATTCTTTGCTTTTTCCTGTTAATCCTAGCATGATAAAGAAGATTCAAAGAGAGTGAGATGCCAGCTCCTTTCATTCAGTCAGTAGCTTCAAACATTTCTGGTATATGAAAAACATGTTTTTCAATGGCAAAAATCAATGAATATTGTAAATGCACAAACAGTAATATCTCCACATTGCAAGGTGCAATTCTGAAATTTTTTGCTTTTTCCTGCTAATCCTAGCATGATAAAGAAGATTCAAAGAGAGTGAGATGCCAGCTCCTTTCATTCAGTCAGTAGCTTCAAACATTTCTGGTATATGAAAAACATGTTTTTCAATGGCAAAAATCAATGAATATTGTAAATGCACAAACAGTAATATCTCCACATTGCACGGTGCAATTCTGAAATTTTTAGATTTTCCTGTTAATCCTAGCATGATAAAGAAGATTCAAAGAGAGTGAGATGCCAGCTCCTTTCATTCAGTCAGTAGCTTCAAACATTTCTGGTATATGAAAAACATGTTTTTCAATGGCAAAAATCAATGAATATTGTAAATGCACAAACAGTAATATCTCCACATTGCAAGGTGCAATTCTGAAATTTTTTGCTTTTTCCTGTTAATCCTAGCATGATAAAGAAGATTCAAAGAGAGTGAGATGCCAGCTCCTTTCATTCAGTCAGTAGCTTCAAACATTTCTGGTATATGAAAAACATGTTTTTCAATGGCAAAAATCAATGAATATTGTAAATGCACAAACAGTAATATCTCCACATTGCAAGGTGCAATTCTGAAATTTTTTGCTTTTTCCTGCTAATCCTAGCATGATAAAGATTCAAAGAGAGTGAGATGCCAGCTCCTTTCATTCAGTCAGTAGCTTCAAACATTTCTGGTATATGAAAAACATGTTTTTCAATGGCAAAAATCAATGAATATTGTAAATGCACAAACAGTAATATCTCCACATTGCACGGTGCAATTCTGAAATTTTTAGCTTTTTCCTGTTAATCCTAGCATGATAAAGAAGATTCAAAGAGAGTGAGATGCCAGCTCCTTTCATTCAGTCAGTAGCTTCAAACATTTCTGGTATATGAAAAACATGTTTTTCAATGGCAAAAATCAATGAATATTGTAAATGCACAAACAGTAATATCTCCACATTGCAAGGTGCAATTCTGAAATTTTTTGCTTTTTCCTGTTAATCCTAGCATGATAAAGAAGATTCAAAGAGAGTGAGATGCCAGCTCCTTTCATTCAGTCAGTAGCTTCAAACATTTCTGGTATATGAAAAACATGTTTTTCAATGGCAAAAATCAATGAATATTGTAAATGCACAAACAGTAATATCTCCACATTGCAAGGTGCAATTCTGAAATTTTTTGCTTTTTCCTGCTAATCCTAGCATGATAAAGATTCAAAGAGAGTGAGATGCCAGCTCCTTTCATTCAGTCAGTAGCTTCAAACATTTCTGGTATATGAAAAACATGTTTTTCAATGGCAAAAATCAATGAATATTGTAAATGCACAAACAGTAATATCTCCACATTGCAAGGTGCAATTCTGAAATTTTTAGCTTTTTCCTGTTAATCCTAGCATGATAAAGAAGATTCAAAGAGAGTGAGATGCCAGCTCCTTTCATTCAGTCAGTAGCTTCAAACATTTCTGGTATATGAAAAACATGTTTTTCAATAGCAAAAATCAATGAATATTGTAAATGCACAAACAGTAATATCTCCACATTGCAAGGTGCAATTCTGAAATTCTTTGCTTTTTCCTGTTAATCCTAGCATGATAAAGAAGATTCAAAGAGAGTGAGATGCCAGCTCCTTTCATTCAGTCAGTAGCTTCAAACATTTCTGGTATATGAAAAACATGTTTTTCAATGGCAAAAATCAATGAATATTGTAAATGCACAAACAGTAATATCTCCACATTGCAAGGTGCAATTCTGAAATTTTTTGCTTTTTCCTGCTAATCCTAGCATGATAAAGAAGATTCAAAGAGAGTGAGATGCCAGCTCCTTTCATTCAGTCAGTAGCTTCAAACATTTCTGGTATATTAAAAACATGTTTTTCAATGGCAAAAATCAATGAATATTGTAAATGCACAAACAGTAATATCTCCACATTGCACGGTGCAATTCTGAAATTTTTAGCTTTTTCCTGTTAATCCTAGCATGATAAAGAAGATTCAAAGAGAGTGAGATGCCAGCTCCTTTCATTCAGTCAGTAGCTTCAAACATTTCTGGTATATGAAAAACATGTTTTTCAATGGCAAAAATCAATGAATATTGTAAATGCACAAACAGTAATATCTCCACATTGCAAGGTGCAATTCTGAAATTTTTTGCTTTTTCCTGCTAATCCTAGCATGATAAAGAAGATTCAAAGAGAGTGAGATGCCAGCTCATTTCATTCAGTCAGTAGCTTCAAACATTTCTGGTATATGAAAAACATGTTTTTCAATGGCAAAAATCAATGAATATTGTAAATGCACAAACAGTAATATCTCCACATTGCACGGTGCAATTCTGAAATTTTTAGCTTTTTCCTGTTAATCCTAGCATGATAAAGAAGATTCAAAGAGAGTGAGATGCCAGCTCCTTTCATTCAGTCAGTAGCTTCAAACATTTCTGGTATATGAAAAACATGTTTTTCAATGGCAAAAATCAATGAATATTGTAAATGCACAAACAGTAATATCTCCACATTGCACGGTGCAATTCTGAAATTTTTAGCTTTTTCCTGTTAATCCTAGCATGATAAAGAAGATTCAGAGAGTGAGATGCCAGCTCCTTTCATTCAGTCAGTAGCTTCAAACATTTCTGGTATATGAAAAACATGTTTTTCAATGGCAAAAATCAATGAATATTGTAAATGCACAAACAGTAATATCTCCACATTGCACGGTGCAATTCTGAAATTTTTAGCTTTTTCCTGTTAATCCTAGCATGATAAAGAAGATTCAAAGAGAGTGAGATGCCAGCTCCTTTCATTCAGTCAGTAGCTTCAAACATTTCTGGTATATGAAAAACATGTTTTTCAATGGCAAAAATCAATGAATATTGTAAATGCACAAACAGTAATATCTCCACATTGCAAGGTGCAATTCTGAAATTTTTTGCTTTTTCCTGCTAATCCTAGCATGATAAAGAAGATTCAAAGAGAGTGAGATGCCAGCTCCTTTCATTCAGTCAGTAGCTTCAAACATTTCTGGTATATGAAAAACATGTTTTTCAATGGCAAAAATCAATGAATATTGTAAATGCACAAACAGTAATATCTCCACATTGCACGGTGCAATTCTGAAATTTTTAGCTTTTTCCTGTTAATCCTAGCATGATAAAGAAGATTCAAAGAGAGTGAGATGCCAGCTCCTTTCATTCAGTCAGTAGCTTCAAACATTTCTGGTATATGAAAAACATGTTTTTCAATGGCAAAAATCAATGAATATTGTAAATGCACAAACAGTAATATCTCCACATTGCAAGGTGCAATTCTGAAATTTTTTGCTTTTTCCTGCTAATCCTAGCATGATAAAGAAGATTCAAAGAGAGTGAGATGCCAGCTCCTTTCATTCAGTCAGCAGCTTCAAACATTTCTGGTATATGAAAAACATGTTTTTCAATGGCAAAAATCAATGAATATTGTAAATGTACAAACAGTAATATCTCCACATTGCAAGGTGCAATTCTGAAATTTTTTGCTTTTTCCTGTTAATCCTAGCATGATAAAGAAGATTCAAAGAGAGTGAGATGCCAGCTCCTTTCATTCAGTCAGTAGCTTCAAACATTTCTGGTATATGAAAAACGTTTTTCAATGGCAAAAATCAATGAATATTGTAAATGCACAAACAGTAATATCTCCACATTGCACGGTGCAATTCTGAAATTTTTAGCTTTTTCCTGTTAATCCTAGCATGATAAAGAAGATTCAAAGAGAGTGAGATGCCAGCTCCTTTCATTCAGTCAGTAGCTTCAAACATTTCTGGTATATGAAAAACATGTTTTTCAATGGCAAAAATCAATGAATATTGTAAATGCACAAACAGTAATATCTCCACATTGCAAGGTGCAATTCTGAAATTTTTTGCTTTTTCCTGCTAATCCTAGCATGATAAAGAAGATTCAAAGAGAGTGAGATGCCAGCTCCTTTCATTCAGTCAGTAGCTTCAAACATTTCTGGTATATGAAAAACATGTTTTTCAATGGCAAAAATCAATGAATATTGTAAATGCACAAACAGTAATATCTCCACATTGCACGGTGCAATTCTGAAATTTTTAGCTTTTTCCTGTTAATCCTAGCATGATAAAGAAGATTCAAAGAGAGTGAGATGCCAGCTCCTTTCATTCAGTCAGTAGCTTCAAACATTTCTGGTATATGAAAAACATGTTTTTCAATGGCAAAAATCAATGAATATTGTAAATGCACAAACAGTAATATCTCCACATTGCAAGGTGCAATTCTGAAATTTTTTGCTTTTTCCTGTTAATCCTAGCATGATAAAGAAGATTCAAAGAGAGTGAGATGCCAGCTCCTTTCATTCAGTCAGTAGCTTCAAACATTTCTGGTATATGAAAAACATGTTTTTCAATGGCAAAAATCAATGAATATTGTAAATGCACAAACAGTAATATCTCCACATTGCAAGGTGCAATTCTGAAATTTTTTGCTTTTTCCTGCTAATCCTAGCATGATAAAGAAGATTCAAAGAGAGTGAGATGCCAGCTCCTTTCATTCAGTCAGTAGCTTCAAACATTTCTGGTATATGAAAAACATGTTTTTCAATGGCAAAAATCAATGAATATTGTAAATGCACAAACAGTAATATCTCCACATTGCACGGTGCAATTCTGAAATTTTTAGCTTTTTCCTGTTAATCCTAGCATGATAAAGAAGATTCAAAGAGAGTGAGATGCCAGCTCCTTTCATTCAGTCAGTAGCTTCAAACATTTCTGGTATATGAAAAACATGTTTTTCAATGGCAAAAATCAATGAATATTGTAAATGCACAAACAGTAATATCTCCACATTGCAAGGTGCAATTTTGAAATTTTTTGCTTTTTCCTGCTAATCCTAGCATGATAAAGATTCAAAGAGAGTGAGATGCCAGCTCCTTTCATTCAGTCAGTAGCTTCAAACATTTCTGGTATATGAAAAACATGTTTTTCAATGGCAAAAATCAATGAATATTGTAAATGCACAAACAGTAATATCTCCACATTGCACGGTGCAATTCTGAAATTTTTAGCTTTTTCCTGTTAATCCTAGCATGATAAAGAAGATTCAAAGAGAGTGAGATGCCAGCTCCTTTCATTCAGTCAGTAGCTTCAAACATTTCTGGTATATGAAAAACATGTTTTTCAATGGCAAAAATCAATGAATATTGTAAATGCACAAACAGTAATATCTCCACATTGCACGGTGCAATTCTGAAATTTTTAGCTTTTTCCTGTTAATCCTAGCATGATAAAGAAGATTCAAAGAGAGTGAGATGCCAGCTCCTTTCATTCAGTCAGTAGCTTCAAACATTTCTGGTATATGAAAAACATGTTTTTCAATGGCAAAAATCAATGAATATTGTAAATGCACAAACAGTAATATCTCCACATTGCAAGGTGCAATTCTGAAATTTTTTGCTTTTTCCTGCTAATCCTAGCATGATAAAGAAGATTCAAAGAGAGTGAGATGCCAGCTCCTTTCATTCAGTCAGTAGCTTCAAACATTTCTGGTATATGAAAAACATGTTTTTCAATGGCAAAAATCAATGAATATTGTAAATGCACAAACAGTAATATCTCCACATTGCACGGTGCAATTCTGAAATTTTTAGCTTTTTCCTGTTAATCCTAGCATGATAAAGAAGATTCAAAGAGAGTGAGATGCCAGCTCCTTTCATTCAGTCAGTAGCTTCAAACATTTCTGGTAAATGAAAAACATGTTTTTCAATGGCAAAAATCAATGAATATTGTAAATGCACAAACAGTAATATCTCCACATTGCAAGGTGCAATTTTGAAATTTTTTGCTTTTTCCTGCTAATCCTAGCATGATAAAGAAGATTCAAAGAGAGTGAGATGCCAGCTCCTTTCATTCAGTCAGTAGCTTCAAACATTTCTGGTATATGAAAAACATGTTTTTCAATGGCAAAAATCAATGAATATTGTAAATGCACAAACAGTAATATCTCCACATTGCACGGTGCAATTCTGAAATTTTTAGCTTTTTCCTGTTAATCCTAGCATGATAAAGAAGATTCAAAGAGAGTGAGATGCCAGCTCCTTTCATTCAGTCAGTAGCTTCAAACATTTCTGGTATATGAAAAACATGTTTTTCAATGGCAAAAATCAATGAATATTGTAAATGCACAAACAGTAATATCTCCACATTGCACGGTGCAATTCTGAAATTTTTAGCTTTTTCCTGTTAATCCTAGCATGATAAAGAAGATTCAAAGAGAGTGAGATGCCAGCTCCTTTCATTCAGTCAGTAGCTTCAAACATTTCTGGTATATGAAAAACATGTTTTTCAATGGCAAAAATCAATGAATATTGTAAATGCACAAACAGTAATATCTCCACATTGCAAGGTGCAATTCTGAAATTTTTTGCTTTTTCCTGCTAATCCTAGCATGATAAAGAAGATTCAAAGAGAGTGAGATGCCAGCTCCTTTCATTCAGTCAGTAGCTTCAAACATTTCTGGTATATGAAAAACATGTTTTTCAATGGCAAAAATCAATGAATATTGTAAATGCACAAACAGTAATATCTCCACATTGCAAGGTGCAATTCTGAAATTTTTTGCTTTTTCCTGCTAATCCTAGCATGATAAAGAAGATTCAAAGAGAGTGAGATGCCAGCTCCTTTCATTCAGTCAGTAGCTTCAAACATTTCTGGTATATGAAAAACATGTTTTTCAATGGCAAAAATCAATGAATATTGTAAATGCACAAACAGTAATATCTCCACATTGCACGGTGCAATTCTGAAATTTTTAGCTTTTTCCTGTTAATCCTAGCATGATAAAGAAGATTCAAAGAGAGTGAGATGCCAGCTCCTTTCATTCAGTCAGTAGCTTCAAACATTTCTGGTATATGAAAAACATGTTTTTCAATGGCAAAAATCAATGAATATTGTAAATGCACAAACAGTAATATCTCCACATTGCAAGGTGCAATTCTGAAATTTTTTGCTTTTTCCTGTTAATCCTAGCATGATAAAGAAGATTCAAAGAGAGTGAGATGCCAGCTCCTTTCATTCAGTCAGTAGCTTCAAACATTTCTGGTATATGAAAAACATGTTTTTCAATGGCAAAAATCAATGAATATTGTAAATGCACAAACAGTAATATCTCCACATTGCAAGGTGCAATTCTGAAATTTTTTGCTTTTTCCTGCTAATCCTAGCATGATAAAGAAGATTCAAAGAGAGTGAGATGCCAGCTCCTTTCATTCAGTCAGTAGCTTCAAACATTTCTGGTATATGAAAAACATGTTTTTCAATGGCAAAAATCAATGAATATTGTAAATGCACAAACAGTAATATCTCCACATTGCACGGTGCAATTCTGAAATTTTTAGCTTTTTCCTGTTAATCCTAGCATGATAAAGAAGATTCAAAGAGAGTGAGATGCCAGCTCCTTTCATTCAGTCAGTAGCTTCAAACATTTCTGGTATATGAAAAACATGTTTTTCAATGGCAAAAATCAATGAATATTGTAAATGCACAAACAGTAATATCTCCACATTGCAAGGTGCAATTTTGAAATTTTTTGCTTTTTCCTGCTAATCCTAGCATGATAAAGAAGATTCAAAGAGAGTGAGATGCCAGCTCCTTTCATTCAGTCAGTAGCTTCAAACATTTCTGGTATATGAAAAACATGTTTTTCAATGGCAAAAATCAATGAATATTGTAAATGCACAAACAGTAATATCTCCACATTGCACGGTGCAATTCTGAAATTTTTAGCTTTTTCCTGTTAATCCTAGCATGATAAAGAAGATTCAAAGAGAGTGAGATGCCAGCTCCTTTCATTCAGTCAGTAGCTTCAAACATTTCTGGTATATGAAAAACATGTTTTTCAATGGCAAAAATCAATGAATATTGTAAATGCACAAACAGTAATATCTCCACATTGCACGGTGCAATTCTGAAATTTTTAGCTTTTTCCTGTTAATCCTAGCATGATAAAGAAGATTCAAAGAGAGTGAGATGCCAGCTCCTTTCATTCAGTCAGTAGCTTCAAACATTTCTGGTATATGAAAAACATGTTTTTCAATGGCAAAAATCAATGAATATTGTAAATGCACAAACAGTAATATCTCCACATTGCAAGGTGCAATTCTGAAATTTTTTGCTTTTTCCTGCTAATCCTAGCATGATAAAGAAGATTCAAAGAGAGTGAGATGCCAGCTCCTTTCATTCAGTCAGTAGCTTCAAACATTTCTGGTATATGAAAAACATGTTTTTCAATGGCAAAAATCAATGAATATTGTAAATGCACAAACAGTAATATCTCCACATTGCACGGTGCAATTCTGAAATTTTTAGCTTTTTCCTGTTAATCCTAGCATGATAAAGAAGATTCAAAGAGAGTGAGATGCCAGCTCCTTTCATTCAGTCAGTAGCTTCAAACATTTCTGGTATATGAAAAACATGTTTTTCAATGGCAAAAATCAATGAATATTGTAAATGCACAAACAGTAATATCTCCACATTGCAAGGTGCAATTCTGAAATTTTTTGCTTTTTCCTGCTAATCCTAGCATGATAAAGAAGATTCAAAGAGAGTGAGATGCCAGCTCCTTTCATTCAGTCAGTAGCTTCAAACATTTCTGGTATATGAAAAACATGTTTTTCAATGGCAAAAATCAATGAATATTGTAAATGCACAAACAGTAATATCTCCACATTGCACGGTGCAATTCTGAAATTTTTAGCTTTTTCCTGTTAATCCTAGCATGATAAAGAAGATTCAAAGAGAGTGAGATGCCAGCTCCTTTCATTCAGTCAGTAGCTTCAAACATTTCTGGTATATGAAAAACATGTTTTTCAATGGCAAAAATCAATGAATATTGTAAATGCACAAACAGTAATATCTCCACATTGCAAGGTGCAATTTTGAAATTTTTTGCTTTTTCCTGCTAATCCTAGCATGATAAAGAAGATTCAAAGAGAGTGAGATGCCAGCTCCTTTCATTCAGTCAGTAGCTTCAAACATTTCTGGTATATGAAAAACATGTTTTTCAATGGCAAAAATCAATGAATATTGTAAATGCACAAACAGTAATATCTCCACATTGCACGGTGCAATTCTGAAATTTTTAGCTTTTTCCTGTTAATCCTAGCATGATAAAGAAGATTCAAAGAGAGTGAGATGCCAGCTCCTTTCATTCAGTCAGTAGCTTCAAACATTTCTGGTATATTAAAAACATGTTTTTCAATGGCAAAAATCAATGAATATTGTAAATGCACAAACAGTAATATCTCCACATTGCACGGTGCAATTCTGAAATTTTTAGCTTTTTCCTGTTAATCCTAGCATGATAAAGAAGATTCAAAGAGAGTGAGATGCCAGCTCCTTTCATTCAGTCAGTAGCTTCAAACATTTCTGGTATATGAAAAACATGTTTTTCAATGGCAAAAATCAATGAATATTGTAAATGCACAAACAGTAATATCTCCACATTGCAAGGTGCAATTCTGAAATTTTTTGCTTTTTCCTGCTAATCCTAGCATGATAAAGAAGATTCAAAGAGAGTGAGATGCCAGCTCATTTCATTCAGTCAGTAGCTTCAAACATTTCTGGTATATGAAAAACATGTTTTTCAATGGCAAAAATCAATGAATATTGTAAATGCACAAACAGTAATATCTCCACATTGCACGGTGCAATTCTGAAATTTTTAGCTTTTTCCTGTTAATCCTAGCATGATAAAGAAGATTCAAAGAGAGTGAGATGCCAGCTCCTTTCATTCAGTCAGTAGCTTCAAACATTTCTGGTATATGAAAAACATGTTTTTCAATGGCAAAAATCAATGAATATTGTAAATGCACAAACAGTAATATCTCCACATTGCAAGGTGCAATTTTGAAATTTTTTGCTTTTTCCTGCTAATCCTAGCATGATAAAGAAGATTCAAAGAGAGTGAGATGCCAGCTCCTTTCATTCAGTCAGTAGCTTCAAACATTTCTGGTATATGAAAAACATGTTTTTCAATGGCAAAAATCAATGAATATTGTAAATGCACAAACAGTAATATCTCCACATTGCACGGTGCAATTCTGAAATTTTTAGCTTTTTCCTGTTAATCCTAGCATGATAAAGAAGATTCAGAGAGTGAGATGCCAGCTCCTTTCATTCAGTCAGTAGCTTCAAACATTTCTGGTATATGAAAAACATGTTTTTCAATGGCAAAAATCAATGAATATTGTAAATGCACAAACAGTAATATCTCCACATTGCACGGTGCAATTCTGAAATTTTTAGCTTTTTCCTGTTAATCCTAGCATGATAAAGAAGATTCAAAGAGAGTGAGATGCCAGCTCCTTTCATTCAGTCAGTAGCTTCAAACATTTCTGGTATATGAAAAACATGTTTTTCAATGGCAAAAATCAATGAATATTGTAAATGCACAAACAGTAATATCTCCACATTGCAAGGTGCAATTCTGAAATTTTTTGCTTTTTCCTGCTAATCCTAGCATGATAAAGAAGATTCAAAGAGAGTGAGATGCCAGCTCCTTTCATTCAGTCAGTAGCTTCAAACATTTCTGGTATATGAAAAACATGTTTTTCAATGGCAAAAATCAATGAATATTGTAAATGCACAAACAGTAATATCTCCACATTGCACGGTGCAATTCTGAAATTTTTAGCTTTTTCCTGTTAATCCTAGCATGATAAAGAAGATTCAAAGAGAGTGAGATGCCAGCTCCTTTCATTCAGTCAGTAGCTTCAAACATTTCTGGTATATGAAAAACATGTTTTTCAATGGCAAAAATCAATGAATATTGTAAATGCACAAACAGTAATATCTCCACATTGCAAGGTGCAATTCTGAAATTTTTTGCTTTTTCCTGTTAATCCTAGCATGATAAAGAAGATTCAAAGAGAGTGAGATGCCAGCTCCTTTCATTCAGTCAGTAGCTTCAAACATTTCTGGTATATGAAAAACATGTTTTTCAATGGCAAAAATCAATGAATATTGTAAATGCACAAACAGTAATATCTCCACATTGCACGGTGCAATTCTGAAATTTTTAGCTTTTTCCTGTTAATCCTAGCATGATAAAGAAGATTCAAAGAGAGTGAGATGCCAGCTCCTTTCATTCAGTCAGTAGCTTCAAACATTTCTGGTATATGAAAAACATGTTTTTCAATGGCAAAAATCAATGAATATTGTAAATGCACAAACAGTAATATCTCCACATTGCACGGTGCAATTCTGAAATTTTTAGCTTTTTCCTGTTAATCCTAGCATGATAAAGAAGATTCAAAGAGAGTGAGATGCCAGCTCCTTTCATTCAGTCAGTAGCTTCAAACATTTCTGGTATATGAAAAACATGTTTTTCAATGGCAAAAATCAATGAATATTGTAAATGCACAAACAGTAATATCTCCACATTGCAAGGTGCAATTCTGAAATTTTTTGCTTTTTCCTGCTAATCCTAGCATGATAAAGAAGATTCAAAGAGAGTGAGATGCCAGCTCCTTTCATTCAGTCAGCAGCTTCAAACATTTCTGGTATATGAAAAACATGTTTTTCAATGGCAAAAATCAATGAATATTGTAAATGTACAAACAGTAATATCTCCACATTGCAAGGTGCAATTCTGAAATTTTTTGCTTTTTCCTGTTAATCCTAGCATGATAAAGAAGATTCAAAGAGAGTGAGATTTCCAATCAATTTTGTTGCTGCCTTACATAACTCCTGCATTCCGGATCACTGGAATAGTAGAGGGTTAAGGAAAATTGGGGACCTCTTCGAGATTTCTACTTTTTCTCCTTTCCAAACTCTCAAAAAAAAATTTAATCTCCCTTCTTCTGATTTTTTCTTATACTCCCATTTTAAAAGTATTATTCTAGAATTTTTGGCTGGTAAATTCCTTGTTTCCAAAACCTCGGCGAACCTGCTGTGTAACCCATCCCACAAAATTTTTTGGAGCTTGAGACACATTTACAACAGCTTCAACAATGATTTATCCTTCAAAAAAAATATTTACATGTTACGATGGGAAAAAGACCTGAAACTCAACTTCCCTCTCGACCAGTGGGAGAATGCTGTACTTTTTACTCAAGCCTCCAATATTTCCATGCCTCTGCAAGAGGCCTATTTCAAGGTTTTATCAAGGTGGTATTATACCCCAATCAGGCTCCATCACATAAGGTCCAGTAATTCTCCCCTTTGTTGGAGGGATTGTGGCATTAAAGGAGATCTTTTGCATATTTTTTGGAGCTGCCCTAAGATTCGTAATCTGTGGGCTCAGATTTCTTCTCTGATTAATGACCTTTTGGGCAGACCTTTAATTTTGACTCCTCAAACAGCTCTATTATCA
This sequence comes from Phyllobates terribilis, assembly GCF_046119375.1. Lineage (NCBI taxonomy): Eukaryota > Metazoa > Chordata > Amphibia > Anura > Dendrobatidae > Phyllobates > Phyllobates terribilis. The sequence continues at coordinate 17,097 of NW_027371547.1, forward strand.
TTAGAATTGGAAACATATAAATCTTATGAGAGAGCTATCATGATCCACATATTTTCGGTATGCAAAAATGCTTTATCCTTTCATTGGAGAAAATCGTCTGTTCCTACTTTGGAGGAATTAGTAGATAGGATGAACCAACATAGAATATACGAATTTAGATTTGCCTATATCAATGATAACCTTTCCAAATTTTCTAAGAAATGGGATATCTGGTCAAAAAAATTCCCCCGTCCTGCCTATAATACTGGTAGTTCTTAATATGTCTTACAGACTGTTTATTCACTTTGTTTGTATTATTGCTAACATGATAATATGTGTTGAAATTGTTTTGTGTTTTGTTAGATTGTTTTTTATTATTCCTTATTGATTACAGTATTATTTGATGAATCAATCTCTTCTATCCCTTGTTACTTTATCCTTGTTGTTTCCCTTCCCTCCCCTCCCTTTGGTCTTCCCCCTTTTCCCGCGTCCCAGTTATCCCTGATTTTTTCCCTTGTATTTAGAATTATGCTACTGTCAATTACTTGTCAATGTCGTTAATGAAAAATAAAAAATACGGTAAAACAAAGAGAGTGAGATGCCAGCTCCTTTCATTCAGTCAGTAGCTTCAAACATTTCTGGTATATGAAAAACATGTTTTTCAATGGCAAAAATCAATGAATATTGTAAATGCACAAACAGTAATATCTCCACATTGCACGGTGCAATTCTGAAATTTTTAGCTTTTTCCTGTTAATCCTAGCATGATAAAGAAGATTCAAAGAGAGTGAGATGCCAGCTCCTTTCATTCAGTCAGTAGCTTCAAACATTTCTGGTATATGAAAAACATGTTTTTCAATGGCAAAAATCAATGAATATTGTAAATGCACAAACAGTAATATCTCCACATTGCAAGGTGCAATTCTGAAATTTTTTGCTTTTTCCTGCTAATCCTAGCATGATAAAGAAGATTCAAAGAGAGTGAGATGCCAGCTCCTTTCATTCAGTCAGTAGCTTCAAACATTTCTGGTATATGAAAAACATGTTTTTCAATGGCAAAAATCAATGAATATTGTAAATGCACAAACAGTAATATCTCCACATTGCACGGTGCAATTCTGAAATTTTTAGCTTTTTCCTGTTAATCCTAGCATGATAAAGAAGATTCAAAGAGAGTGAGATGCCAGCTCCTTTCATTCAGTCAGTAGCTTCAAACATTTCTGGTATATGAAAAACATGTTTTTCAATGGCAAAAATCAATGAATATTGTAAATGCACAAACAGTAATATCTCCACATTGCAAGGTGCAATTCTGAAATTTTTTGCTTTTTCCTGTTAATCCTAGCATGATAAAGAAGATTCAAAGAGAGTGAGATGCCAGCTCCTTTCATTCAGTCAGTAGCTTCAAACATTTCTGGTATATGAAAAACATGTTTTTCAATGGCAAAAATCAATGAATATTGTAAATGCACAAACAGTAATATCTCCACATTGCAAGGTGCAATTCTGAAATTTTTTGCTTTTTCCTGCTAATCCTAGCATGATAAAGAAGATTCAAAGAGAGTGAGATGCCAGCTCCTTTCATTCAGTCAGTAGCTTCAAACATTTCTGGTATATGAAAAACATGTTTTTCAATGGCAAAAATCAATGAATATTGTAAATGCACAAACAGTAATATCTCCACATTGCACGGTGCAATTCTGAAATTTTTAGCTTTTTCCTGTTAATCCTAGCATGATAAAGAAGATTCAAAGAGAGTGAGATGCCAGCTCCTTTCATTCAGTCAGTAGCTTCAAACATTTCTGGTATATGAAAAACATGTTTTTCAATGGCAAAAATCAATGAATATTGTAAATGCACAAACAGTAATATCTCCACATTGCAAGGTGCAATTTTGAAATTTTTTGCTTTTTCCTGCTAATCCTAGCATGATAAAGATTCAAAGAGAGTGAGATGCCAGCTCCTTTCATTCAGTCAGTAGCTTCAAACATTTCTGGTATATGAAAAACATGTTTTTCAATGGCAAAAATCAATGAATATTGTAAATGCACAAACAGTAATATCTCCACATTGCACGGTGCAATTCTGAAATTTTTAGCTTTTTCCTGTTAATCCTAGCATGATAAAGAAGATTCAAAGAGAGTGAGATGCCAGCTCCTTTCATTCAGTCAGTAGCTTCAAACATTTCTGGTATATGAAAAACATGTTTTTCAATGGCAAAAATCAATGAATATTGTAAATGCACAAACAGTAATATCTCCACATTGCACGGTGCAATTCTGAAATTTTTAGCTTTTTCCTGTTAATCCTAGCATGATAAAGAAGATTCAAAGAGAGTGAGATGCCAGCTCCTTTCATTCAGTCAGTAGCTTCAAACATTTCTGGTATATGAAAAACATGTTTTTCAATGGCAAAAATCAATGAATATTGTAAATGCACAAACAGTAATATCTCCACATTGCAAGGTGCAATTCTGAAATTTTTTGCTTTTTCCTGCTAATCCTAGCATGATAAAGAAGATTCAAAGAGAGTGAGATGCCAGCTCCTTTCATTCAGTCAGTAGCTTCAAACATTTCTGGTATATGAAAAACATGTTTTTCAATGGCAAAAATCAATGAATATTGTAAATGCACAAACAGTAATATCTCCACATTGCACGGTGCAATTCTGAAATTTTTAGCTTTTTCCTGTTAATCCTAGCATGATAAAGAAGATTCAAAGAGAGTGAGATGCCAGCTCCTTTCATTCAGTCAGTAGCTTCAAACATTTCTGGTAAATGAAAAACATGTTTTTCAATGGCAAAAATCAATGAATATTGTAAATGCACAAACAGTAATATCTCCACATTGCAAGGTGCAATTCTGAAATTTTTTGCTTTTTCCTGTTAATCCTAGCATGATAAAGAAGATTCAAAGAGAGTGAGATGCCAGCTCCTTTCATTCAGTCAGTAGCTTCAAACATTTCTGGTATATGAAAAACATGTTTTTCAATGGCAAAAATCAATGAATATTGTAAATGCACAAACAGTAATATCTCCACATTGCAAGGTGCAATTCTGAAATTTTTTGCTTTTTCCTGCTAATCCTAGCATGATAAAGATTCAAAGAGAGTGAGATGCCAGCTCCTTTCATTCAGTCAGTAGCTTCAAACATTTCTGGTATATGAAAAACATGTTTTTCAATGGCAAAAATCAATGAATATTGTAAATGCACAAACAGTAATATCTCCACATTGCACGGTGCAATTCTGAAATTTTTAGCTTTTTCCTGTTAATCCTAGCATGATAAAGAAGATTCAAAGAGAGTGAGATGCCAGCTCCTTTCATTCAGTCAGTAGCTTCAAACATTTCTGGTATATGAAAAACATGTTTTTCAATGGCAAAAATCAATGAATATTGTAAATGCACAAACAGTAATATCTCCACATTGCAAGGTGCAATTTTGAAATTTTTTGCTTTTTCCTGCTAATCCTAGCATGATAAAGATTCAAAGAGAGTGAGATGCCAGCTCCTTTCATTCAGTCAGTAGCTTCAAACATTTCTGGTATATGAAAAACATGTTTTTCAATGGCAAAAATCAATGAATATTGTAAATGCACAAACAGTAATATCTCCACATTGCACGGTGCAATTCTGAAATTTTTAGCTTTTTCCTGTTAATCCTAGCATGATAAAGAAGATTCAAAGAGAGTGAGATGCCAGCTCCTTTCATTCAGTCAGTAGCTTCAAACATTTCTGGTATATGAAAAACATGTTTTTCAATGGCAAAAATCAATGAATATTGTAAATGCACAAACAGTAATATCTCCACATTGCACGGTGCAATTCTGAAATTTTTAGCTTTTTCCTGTTAATCCTAGCATGATAAAGAAGATTCAAAGAGAGTGAGATGCCAGCTCCTTTCATTCAGTCAGTAGCTTCAAACATTTCTGGTATATGAAAAACATGTTTTTCAATGGCAAAAATCAATGAATATTGTAAATGCACAAACAGTAATATCTCCACATTGCAAGGTGCAATTCTGAAATTTTTTGCTTTTTCCTGCTAATCCTAGCATGATAAAGAAGATTCAAAGAGAGTGAGATGCCAGCTCCTTTCATTCAGTCAGTAGCTTCAAACATTTCTGGTATATGAAAAACATGTTTTTCAATGGCAAAAATCAATGAATATTGTAAATGCACAAACAGTAATATCTCCACATTGCACGGTGCAATTCTGAAATTTTTAGCTTTTTCCTGTTAATCCTAGCATGATAAAGAAGATTCAAAGAGAGTGAGATGCCAGCTCCTTTCATTCAGTCAGTAGCTTCAAACATTTCTGGTAAATGAAAAACATGTTTTTCAATGGCAAAAATCAATGAATATTGTAAATGCACAAACAGTAATATCTCCACATTGCAAGGTGCAATTTTGAAATTTTTTGCTTTTTCCTGCTAATCCTAGCATGATAAAGAAGATTCAAAGAGAGTGAGATGCCAGCTCCTTTCATTCAGTCAGTAGCTTCAAACATTTCTGGTATATGAAAAACATGTTTTTCAATGGCAAAAATCAATGAATATTGTAAATGCACAAACAGTAATATCTCCACATTGCACGGTGCAATTCTGAAATTTTTAGCTTTTTCCTGTTAATCCTAGCATGATAAAGAAGATTCAAAGAGAGTGAGATGCCAGCTCCTTTCATTCAGTCAGTAGCTTCAAACATTTCTGGTATATGAAAAACATGTTTTTCAATGGCAAAAATCAATGAATATTGTAAATGCACAAACAGTAATATCTCCACATTGCACGGTGCAATTCTGAAATTTTTAGCTTTTTCCTGTTAATCCTAGCATGATAAAGAAGATTCAAAGAGAGTGAGATGCCAGCTCCTTTCATTCAGTCAGTAGCTTCAAACATTTCTGGTATATGAAAAACATGTTTTTCAATGGCAAAAATCAATGAATATTGTAAATGCACAAACAGTAATATCTCCACATTGCAAGGTGCAATTCTGAAATTTTTTGCTTTTTCCTGCTAATCCTAGCATGATAAAGAAGATTCAAAGAGAGTGAGATGCCAGCTCCTTTCATTCAGTCAGTAGCTTCAAACATTTCTGGTATATGAAAAACATGTTTTTCAATGGCAAAAATCAATGAATATTGTAAATGCACAAACAGTAATATCTCCACATTGCAAGGTGCAATTCTGAAATTTTTTGCTTTTTCCTGCTAATCCTAGCATGATAAAGAAGATTCAAAGAGAGTGAGATGCCAGCTCCTTTCATTCAGTCAGTAGCTTCAAACATTTCTGGTATATGAAAAACATGTTTTTCAATGGCAAAAATCAATGAATATTGTAAATGCACAAACAGTAATATCTCCACATTGCACGGTGCAATTCTGAAATTTTTAGCTTTTTCCTGTTAATCCTAGCATGATAAAGAAGATTCAAAGAGAGTGAGATGCCAGCTCCTTTCATTCAGTCAGTAGCTTCAAACATTTCTGGTATATGAAAAACATGTTTTTCAATGGCAAAAATCAATGAATATTGTAAATGCACAAACAGTAATATCTCCACATTGCAAGGTGCAATTCTGAAATTTTTTGCTTTTTCCTGTTAATCCTAGCATGATAAAGAAGATTCAAAGAGAGTGAGATGCCAGCTCCTTTCATTCAGTCAGTAGCTTCAAACATTTCTGGTATATGAAAAACATGTTTTTCAATGGCAAAAATCAATGAATATTGTAAATGCACAAACAGTAATATCTCCACATTGCAAGGTGCAATTCTGAAATTTTTTGCTTTTTCCTGCTAATCCTAGCATGATAAAGAAGATTCAAAGAGAGTGAGATGCCAGCTCCTTTCATTCAGTCAGTAGCTTCAAACATTTCTGGTATATGAAAAACATGTTTTTCAATGGCAAAAATCAATGAATATTGTAAATGCACAAACAGTAATATCTCCACATTGCACGGTGCAATTCTGAAATTTTTAGCTTTTTCCTGTTAATCCTAGCATGATAAAGAAGATTCAAAGAGAGTGAGATGCCAGCTCCTTTCATTCAGTCAGTAGCTTCAAACATTTCTGGTATATGAAAAACATGTTTTTCAATGGCAAAAATCAATGAATATTGTAAATGCACAAACAGTAATATCTCCACATTGCAAGGTGCAATTTTGAAATTTTTTGCTTTTTCCTGCTAATCCTAGCATGATAAAGAAGATTCAAAGAGAGTGAGATGCCAGCTCCTTTCATTCAGTCAGTAGCTTCAAACATTTCTGGTATATGAAAAACATGTTTTTCAATGGCAAAAATCAATGAATATTGTAAATGCACAAACAGTAATATCTCCACATTGCACGGTGCAATTCTGAAATTTTTAGCTTTTTCCTGTTAATCCTAGCATGATAAAGAAGATTCAAAGAGAGTGAGATGCCAGCTCCTTTCATTCAGTCAGTAGCTTCAAACATTTCTGGTATATGAAAAACATGTTTTTCAATGGCAAAAATCAATGAATATTGTAAATGCACAAACAGTAATATCTCCACATTGCACGGTGCAATTCTGAAATTTTTAGCTTTTTCCTGTTAATCCTAGCATGATAAAGAAGATTCAAAGAGAGTGAGATGCCAGCTCCTTTCATTCAGTCAGTAGCTTCAAACATTTCTGGTATATGAAAAACATGTTTTTCAATGGCAAAAATCAATGAATATTGTAAATGCACAAACAGTAATATCTCCACATTGCAAGGTGCAATTCTGAAATTTTTTGCTTTTTCCTGCTAATCCTAGCATGATAAAGAAGATTCAAAGAGAGTGAGATGCCAGCTCCTTTCATTCAGTCAGTAGCTTCAAACATTTCTGGTATATGAAAAACATGTTTTTCAATGGCAAAAATCAATGAATATTGTAAATGCACAAACAGTAATATCTCCACATTGCACGGTGCAATTCTGAAATTTTTAGCTTTTTCCTGTTAATCCTAGCATGATAAAGAAGATTCAAAGAGAGTGAGATGCCAGCTCCTTTCATTCAGTCAGTAGCTTCAAACATTTCTGGTAAATGAAAAACATGTTTTTCAATGGCAAAAATCAATGAATATTGTAAATGCACAAACAGTAATATCTCCACATTGCAAGGTGCAATTCTGAAATTTTTTGCTTTTTCCTGTTAATCCTAGCATGATAAAGAAGATTCAAAGAGAGTGAGATGCCAGCTCCTTTCATTCAGTCAGTAGCTTCAAACATTTCTGGTATATGAAAAACATGTTTTTCAATGGCAAAAATCAATGAATATTGTAAATGCACAAACAGTAATATCTCCACATTGCAAGGTGCAATTCTGAAATTTTTTGCTTTTTCCTGCTAATCCTAGCATGATAAAGAAGATTCAAAGAGAGTGAGATGCCAGCTCCTTTCATTCAGTCAGTAGCTTCAAACATTTCTGGTATATGAAAAACATGTTTTTCAATGGCAAAAATCAATGAATATTGTAAATGCACAAACAGTAATATCTCCACATTGCACGGTGCAATTCTGAAATTTTTAGCTTTTTCCTGTTAATCCTAGCATGATAAAGAAGATTCAAAGAGAGTGAGATGCCAGCTCCTTTCATTCAGTCAGTAGCTTCAAACATTTCTGGTATATGAAAAACATGTTTTTCAATGGCAAAAATCAATGAATATTGTAAATGCACAAACAGTAATATCTCCACATTGCAAGGTGCAATTTTGAAATTTTTTGCTTTTTCCTGCTAATCCTAGCATGATAAAGATTCAAAGAGAGTGAGATGCCAGCTCCTTTCATTCAGTCAGTAGCTTCAAACATTTCTGGTATATGAAAAACATGTTTTTCAATGGCAAAAATCAATGAATATTGTAAATGCACAAACAGTAATATCTCCACATTGCACGGTGCAATTCTGAAATTTTTAGCTTTTTCCTGTTAATCCTAGCATGATAAAGAAGATTCAAAGAGAGTGAGATGCCAGCTCCTTTCATTCAGTCAGTAGCTTCAAACATTTCTGGTATATGAAAAACATGTTTTTCAATGGCAAAAATCAATGAATATTGTAAATGCACAAACAGTAATATCTCCACATTGCACGGTGCAATTCTGAAATTTTTAGCTTTTTCCTGTTAATCCTAGCATGATAAAGAAGATTCAAAGAGAGTGAGATGCCAGCTCCTTTCATTCAGTCAGTAGCTTCAAACATTTCTGGTATATGAAAAACATGTTTTTCAATGGCAAAAATCAATGAATATTGTAAATGCACAAACAGTAATATCTCCACATTGCAAGGTGCAATTCTGAAATTTTTTGCTTTTTCCTGCTAATCCTAGCATGATAAAGAAGATTCAAAGAGAGTGAGATGCCAGCTCCTTTCATTCAGTCAGTAGCTTCAAACATTTCTGGTATATGAAAAACATGTTTTTCAATGGCAAAAATCAATGAATATTGTAAATGCACAAACAGTAATATCTCCACATTGCACGGTGCAATTCTGAAATTTTTAGCTTTTTCCTGTTAATCCTAGCATGATAAAGAAGATTCAAAGAGAGTGAGATGCCAGCTCCTTTCATTCAGTCAGTAGCTTCAAACATTTCTGGTAAATGAAAAACATGTTTTTCAATGGCAAAAATCAATGAATATTGTAAATGCACAAACAGTAATATCTCCACATTGCAAGGTGCAATTTTGAAATTTTTTGCTTTTTCCTGCTAATCCTAGCATGATAAAGAAGATTCAAAGAGAGTGAGATGCCAGCTCCTTTCATTCAGTCAGTAGCTTCAAACATTTCTGGTATATGAAAAACATGTTTTTCAATGGCAAAAATCAATGAATATTGTAAATGCACAAACAGTAATATCTCCACATTGCACGGTGCAATTCTGAAATTTTTAGCTTTTTCCTGTTAATCCTAGCATGATAAAGAAGATTCAAAGAGAGTGAGATGCCAGCTCCTTTCATTCAGTCAGTAGCTTCAAACATTTCTGGTATATGAAAAACATGTTTTTCAATGGCAAAA
>NW_027371548.1:0-26073 GCF_046119375.1 Phyllobates terribilis
AATGTTTGAAGCTACTGACTGAATGAAAGGAGCTGGCATCTCACTCTCTTTGAATCTTCTTTATCATGCTAGGATTAGCAGGAAAAAGCTAAAAATTTCAGAATTGCACCGTGCAATGTGGAGATATTACTGTTTGTGCATTTACAATATTCATTGATTTTTGCCATTGAAAAACGTCCAGAAATGTTTGAAGCTACTGACTGAATGAAAGGAGCTGGCATCTCACTCTCTTTGAATCTTCTTTATCATGCTAGGATTAACAGGAAAAAGCTAAAAATTTCAGAATTGCACCGTGCAATGTGGAGATATTACTGTTTGTGCATTTACAATATTCATTGATTTTTGCCATTGAAAAACATGTTTTTCATATACCAGAAATGTTTGAAGCTACTGACTGAATGAAAGGAGCTGGCATCTCACTCTCTTTGAATCTTCTTTATCATGCTAGGATTAACAGGAAAAAGCTAAAAATTTCAGAATTGCACCTTGCATTGTGGAGATATTACTGTTTGTGCATTTACAATATTCATTGATTTTTGCCATTGAAAAACATGTTTTTCATATACCAGAAATGTTTGAAGCTACTGACTGAATGAAAGGAGCTGGCATCTCACTCTCTTTGAATCTTCTTTATCATGCTAGGATTAACAGGAAAAAGCTAAAAATTTCAGAATTGCACCTTGCAATGTGGAGATATTACTGTTTGTGCATTTACAATATTCATTGATTTTTGCCATTGAAAAACGTCCAGAAATGTTTGAAGCTACTGACTGAATGAAAGGAGCTGGCATCTCACTCTCTTTGAATCTTCTTTATCATGCTAGGATTAACAGGAAAAAGCTAAAAATTTCAGAATTGCACCGTGCAATGTGGAGATATTACTGTTTGTGCATTTACAATATTCATTGATTTTTGCCATTGAAAAACATGTTTTTCATATACCAGAAATGTTTGAAGCTACTGACTGAATGAAAGGAGCTGGCATCTCACTCTCTTTGAATCTTCTTTATCATGCTAGGATTAACAGGAAAAAGCTAAAAATTTCAGAATTGCACCGTGCAATGTGGAGATATTACTGTTTGTGCATTTACAATATTCATTGATTTTTGCCATTGAAAAACATGTTTTTCATATACCAGAAATGTTTGAAGCTACTGACTGAATGAAAGGAGCTGGCATCTCACTCTCTTTGAATCTTCTTTATCATGCTAGGATTAGCAGGAAAAAGCTAAAAATTTCAGAATTGCACCGTGCAATGTGGAGATATTACTGTTTGTGCATTTACAATATTCATTGATTTTTGCCATTGAAAAACGTCCAGAAATGTTTGAAGCTACTGAATGAATGAAAGGAGCTGGCATCTCACTCTCTTTGAATCTTCTTTATCATGCTAGGATTAACAGGAAAAAGCTAAAATTTCAGAATTGCACCGTGCAATGTGGAGATATTACTGTTTGTGCATTTACAATATTCATTGATTTTTGCCATTGAAAAACATGTTTTTCATATACCAGAAATGTTTGAAGCTACTGACTGAATGAAAGGAGCTGGCATCTCACTCTCTTTGAATCTTCTTTATCATGCTAGGATTAGCAGGAAAAAGCAAAAAATTTCAGAATTGCACCTTGCAATGTGGAGATATTACTGTTTGTGCATTTACAATATTCATTGATTTTTGCCATTGAAAAACATGTTTTTCATATACCAGAAATGTTTGAAGCTACTGACTGAATGAAAGGAGCTGGCATCTCACTCTCTTTGAATCTTCTTTATCATGCTAGGATTAACAGGAAAAAGCTAAAAATTTCAGAATTGCACCTTGCAATGTGGAGATATTACTGTTTGTGCATTTACAATATTCATTGATTTTTGCCATTGAAAAACATGTTTTTCATATACCAGAAATGTTTGAAGCTACTGACTGAATGAAAGGAGCTGGCATCTCACTCTCTTTGAATCTTCTTTATCATGCTAGGATTAGCAGGAAAAAGCTAAAAATTTCAGAATTGCACCGTGCAATGTGGAGATATTACTGTTTGTGCATTTACAATATTCATTGATTTTTGCCATTGAAAAACATGTTTTTCATATACCAGAAATGTTTGAAGCTACTGACTGAATGAAAGGAGCTGGCATCTCACTCTCTTTGAATCTTCTTTATCATGCTAGGATTAGCAGGAAAAAGCTAAAAATTTCAGAATTGCACCATGCAATGTGGAGATATTACTGTTTGTGCATTTACAATATTCATTGATTTTTGCCATTGAAAAACATGTTTTTCATATACCAGAAATGTTTGAAGCTACTGACTGAATGAAAGGAGCTGGCATCTCACTCTCTTTGAATCTTCTTTATCATGCTAGGATTAACAGGAAAAAGCTAAAAATTTCAGAATTGCACCTTGCAATGTGGAGATATTACTGTTTGTGCATTTACAATATTCATTGATTTTTGCCATTGAAAAACATGTTTTTCATATACCAGAAATGTTTGAAGCTACTGACTGAATGAAAGGAGCTGGCATCTCACTCTCTTTGAATCTTCTTTATCATGCTAGGATTAGCAGGAAAAAGCTAAAAATTTCAGAATTGCACCGTGCAATGTGGAGATATTACTGTTTGTGCATTTACAATATTCATTGATTTTTGCCATTGAAAAACATGTTTTTCATATACCAGAAATGTTTGAAGCTACTGACTGAATGAAAGGAGCTGGCATCTCACTCTCTTTGAATCTTCTTTATCATGCTAGGATTAGCAGGAAAAAGCTAAAAATTTCAGAATTGCACCGTGCAATGTGGAGATATTACTGTTTGTGCATTTACAATATTCATTGATTTTTGCCATTGAAAAACATGTTTTTCATATACCAGAAATGTTTGAAGCTACTGACTGAATGAAAGGAGCTGGCATCTCACTCTCTTTGAATCTTCTTTATCATGCTAGGATTAGCAGGAAAAAGCTAAAAATTTCAGAATTGCACCGTGCAATGTGGAGATATTACTGTTTGTGCATTTACAATATTCATTGATTTTTGCCATTGAAAAACATGTTTTTCATATACCAGAAATGTTTGAAGCTACTGACTGAATGAAAGGAGCTGGCATCTCACTCTCTTTGAATCTTCTTTATCATGCTAGGATTAACAGGAAAAAGCTAAAAATTTCAGAATTGCACCGTGCAATGTGGAGATATTACTGTTTGTGCATTTACAATATTCATTGATTTTTGCCATTGAAAAACATGTTTTTCATATACCAGAAATGTTTGAAGCTACTGACTGAATGAAAGGAGCTGGCATCTCACTCTCTTTGAATCTTCTTTATCATGCTAGGATTAGCAGGAAAAAGCAAAAAATTTCAGAATTGCACCGTGCAATGTGGAGATATTACTGTTTGTGCATTTACAATATTCATTGATTTTTGCCATTGAAAAACATGTTTTTCATATACCAGAAATGTTTGAAGCTACTGACTGAATGAAAGGAGCTGGCATCTCACTCTCTTTGAATCTTCTTTATCATGCTAGGATTAGCAGGAAAAAGCTAAAAATTTCAGAATTGCACCGTGCAATGTGGAGATATTACTGTTTGTGCATTTACAATATTCATTGATTTTTGCCATTGAAAAACATGTTTTTCATATACCAGAAATGTTTGAAGCTACTGACTGAATGAAAGGAGCTGGCATCTCACTCTCTTTGAATCTTCTTTATCATGCTAGGATTAGCAGGAAAAAGCTAAAAATTTCAGAATTGCACCGTGCAATGTGGAGATATTACTGTTTGTGCATTTACAATATTCATTGATTTTTGCCATTGAAAAACATGTTTTTCATATACCAGAAATGTTTGAAGCTACTGACTGAATGAAAGGAGCTGGCATCTCACTCTCTTTGAATCTTCTTTATCATGCTAGGATTAGCAGGAAAAAGCTAAAAATTTCAGAATTGCACCGTGCAATGTGGAGATATTACTGTTTGTGCATTTACAATATTCATTGATTTTTGCCATTGAAAAACATGTTTTTCATATACCAGAAATGTTTGAAGCTACTGACTGAATGAAAGGAGCTGGCATCTCACTCTCTTTGAATCTTCTTTATCATGCTAGGATTAACAGGAAAAAGCTAAAAATTTCAGAATTGCACCGTGCAATGTGGAGATATTACTGTTTGTGCATTTACAATATTCATTGATTTTTGCCATTGAAAAACATGTTTTTCATATACCAGAAATGTTTGAAGCTACTGACTGAATGAAAGGAGCTGGCATCTCACTCTCTTTGAATCTTCTTTATCATGCTAGGATTAGCAGGAAAAAGCAAAAAATTTCAGAATTGCACCGTGCAATGTGGAGATATTACTGTTTGTGCATTTACAATATTCATTGATTTTTGCCATTGAAAAACATGTTTTTCATATACCAGAAATGTTTGAAGCTACTGACTGAATGAAAGGAGCTGGCATCTCACTCTCTTTGAATCTTCTTTATCATGCTAGGATTAACAGGAAAAAGCAAAAAATTTCAGAATTGCACCGTGCAATGTGGAGATATTACTGTTTGTGCATTTACAATATTCATTGATTTTTGCCATTGAAAAACATGTTTTTCATATACCAGAAATGTTTGAAGCTACTGACTGAATGAAAGGAGCTGGCATCTCACTCTCTTTGAATCTTCTTTATCATGCTAGGATTAACAGGAAAAAGCAAAAAATTTCAGAATTGCACCTTGCAATGTGGAGATATTACTGTTTGTGCATTTACAATATTCATTGATTTTTGCCATTGAAAAACATGTTTTTCATATACCAGAAATGTTTGAAGCTACTGACTGAATGAAAGGAGCTGGCATCTCACTCTCTTTGAATCTTCTTTATCATGCTAGGATTAACAGGAAAAAGCTAAAAATTTCAGAATTGCACCGTGCAATGTGGAGATATTACTGTTTGTGCATTTACAATATTCATTGATTTTTGCCATTGAAAAACATGTTTTTCATATACCAGAAATGTTTGAAGCTACTGACTGAATGAAAGGAGCTGGCATCTCACTCTCTTTGAATCTTCTTTATCATGCTAGGATTAGCAGGAAAAAGCTAAAAATTTCAGAATTGCACCTTGCAATGTGGAGATATTACTGTTTGTGCATTTACAATATTCATTGATTTTTGCCATTGAAAAACATGTTTTTCATATACCAGAAATGTTTGAAGCTACTGACTGAATGAAAGGAGCTGGCATCTCACTCTCTTTGAATCTTCTTTATCATGCTAGGATTAACAGGAAAAAGCTAAAAATTTCAGAATTGCACCGTGCAATGTGGAGATATTACTGTTTGTGCATTTACAATATTCATTGATTTTTGCCATTGAAAAACATGTTTTTCATATACCAGAAATGTTTGAAGCTACTGACTGAATGAAAGGAGCTGGCATCTCACTCTCTTTGAATCTTCTTTATCATGCTAGGATTAGCAGGAAAAAGCTAAAAATTTCAGAATTGCACCGTGCAATGTGGAGATATTACTGTTTGTGCATTTACAATATTCATTGATTTTTGCCATTGAAAAACGTCCAGAAATGTTTGAAGCTACTGACTGAATGAAAGGAGCTGGCATCTCACTCTCTTTGAATCTTCTTTATCATGCTAGGATTAACAGGAAAAAGCTAAAAATTTCAGAATTGCACCGTGCAATGTGGAGATATTACTGTTTGTGCATTTACAATATTCATTGATTTTTGCCATTGAAAAACATGTTTTTCATATACCAGAAATGTTTGAAGCTACTGACTGAATGAAAGGAGCTGGCATCTCACTCTCTTTGAATCTTCTTTATCATGCTAGGATTAACAGGAAAAAGCAAAAAATTTCAGAATTCCACCTTGCAATGTGGAGATATTACTGTTTGTGCATTTACAATATTCATTGATTTTTGCCATTGAAAAACATGTTTTTCATATACCAGAAATGTTTGAAGCTACTGACTGAATGAAAGGAGCTGGCATCTCACTCTCTTTGAATCTTCTTTATCATGCTAGGATTAACAGGAAAAAGCTAAAAATTTCAGAATTGCACCGTGCAATGTGGAGATATTACTGTTTGTGCATTTACAATATTCATTGATTTTTGCCATTGAAAAACATGTTTTTCATATACCAGAAATGTTTGAAGCTACTGACTGAATGAAAGGAGCTGGCATCTCACTCTCTTTGAATCTTCTTTATCATGCTAGGATTAGCAGGAAAAAGCAAAAAATTTCAGAATTGCACCGTGCAATGTGGAGATATTACTGTTTGTGCATTTACAATATTCATTGATTTTTGCCATTGAAAAACATGTTTTTCATATACCAGAAATGTTTGAAGCTACTGACTGAATGAAAGGAGCTGGCATCTCACTCTCTTTGAATCTTCTTTATCATGCTAGGATTAACAGGAAAAAGCAAAAAATTTCAGAATTGCACCGTGCAATGTGGAGATATTACTGTTTGTGCATTTACAATATTCATTGATTTTTGCCATTGAAAAACATGTTTTTCATATACCAGAAATGTTTGAAGCTACTGACTGAATGAAAGGAGCTGGCATCTCACTCTCTTTGAATCTTCTTTATCATGCTAGGATTAACAGGAAAAAGCAAAAAATTTCAGAATTGCACCTTGCAATGTGGAGATATTACTGTTTGTGCATTTACAATATTCATTGATTTTTGCCATTGAAAAACATGTTTTTCATATACCAGAAATGTTTGAAGCTACTGACTGAATGAAAGGAGCTGGCATCTCACTCTCTTTGAATCTTCTTTATCATGCTAGGATTAACAGGAAAAAGCTAAAAATTTCAGAATTGCACCGTGCAATGTGGAGATATTACTGTTTGTGCATTTACAATATTCATTGATTTTTGCCATTGAAAAACATGTTTTTCATATACCAGAAATGTTTGAAGCTACTGACTGAATGAAAGGAGCTGGCATCTCACTCTCTTTGAATCTTCTTTATCATGCTAGGATTAGCAGGAAAAAGCTAAAAATTTCAGAATTGCACCTTGCAATGTGGAGATATTACTGTTTGTGCATTTACAATATTCATTGATTTTTGCCATTGAAAAACATGTTTTTCATATACCAGAAATGTTTGAAGCTACTGACTGAATGAAAGGAGCTGGCATCTCACTCTCTTTGAATCTTCTTTATCATGCTAGGATTAACAGGAAAAAGCTAAAAATTTCAGAATTGCACCGTGCAATGTGGAGATATTACTGTTTGTGCATTTACAATATTCATTGATTTTTGCCATTGAAAAACATGTTTTTCATATACCAGAAATGTTTGAAGCTACTGACTGAATGAAAGGAGCTGGCATCTCACTCTCTTTGAATCTTCTTTATCATGCTAGGATTAGCAGGAAAAAGCTAAAAATTTCAGAATTGCACCGTGCAATGTGGAGATATTACTGTTTGTGCATTTACAATATTCATTGATTTTTGCCATTGAAAAACGTCCAGAAATGTTTGAAGCTACTGACTGAATGAAAGGAGCTGGCATCTCACTCTCTTTGAATCTTCTTTATCATGCTAGGATTAACAGGAAAAAGCTAAAAATTTCAGAATTGCACCGTGCAATGTGGAGATATTACTGTTTGTGCATTTACAATATTCATTGATTTTTGCCATTGAAAAACATGTTTTTCATATACCAGAAATGTTTGAAGCTACTGACTGAATGAAAGGAGCTGGCATCTCACTCTCTTTGAATCTTCTTTATCATGCTAGGATTAACAGGAAAAAGCAAAAAATTTCAGAATTGCACCTTGCAATGTGGAGATATTACTGTTTGTGCATTTACAATATTCATTGATTTTTGCCATTGAAAAACATGTTTTTCATATACCAGAAATGTTTGAAGCTACTGACTGAATGAAAGGAGCTGGCATCTCACTCTCTTTGAATCTTCTTTATCATGCTAGGATTAACAGGAAAAAGCTAAAAATTTCAGAATTGCACCGTGCAATGTGGAGATATTACTGTTTGTGCATTTACAATATTCATTGATTTTTGCCATTGAAAAACATGTTTTTCATATACCAGAAATGTTTGAAGCTACTGACTGAATGAAAGGAGCTGGCATCTCACTCTCTTTGAATCTTCTTTATCATGCTAGGATTAGCAGGAAAAAGCTAAAAATTTCAGAATTGCACCTTGCAATGTGGAGATATTACTGTTTGTGCATTTACAATATTCATTGATTTTTGCCATTGAAAAACATGTTTTTCATATACCAGAAATGTTTGAAGCTACTGACTGAATGAAAGGAGCTGGCATCTCACTCTCTTTGAATCTTCTTTATCATGCTAGGATTAACAGGAAAAAGCTAAAAATTTCAGAATTGCACCGTGCAATGTGGAGATATTACTGTTTGTGCATTTACAATATTCATTGATTTTTGCCATTGAAAAACATGTTTTTCATATACCAGAAATGTTTGAAGCTACTGACTGAATGAAAGGAGCTGGCATCTCACTCTCTTTGAATCTTCTTTATCATGCTAGGATTAGCAGGAAAAAGCTAAAAATTTCAGAATTGCACCGTGCAATGTGGAGATATTACTGTTTGTGCATTTACAATATTCATTGATTTTTGCCATTGAAAAACGTCCAGAAATGTTTGAAGCTACTGACTGAATGAAAGGAGCTGGCATCTCACTCTCTTTGAATCTTCTTTATCATGCTAGGATTAACAGGAAAAAGCTAAAAATTTCAGAATTGCACCGTGCAATGTGGAGATATTACTGTTTGTGCATTTACAATATTCATTGATTTTTGCCATTGAAAAACATGTTTTTCATATACCAGAAATGTTTGAAGCTACTGACTGAATGAAAGGAGCTGGCATCTCACTCTCTTTGAATCTTCTTTATCATGCTAGGATTAGCAGGAAAAAGCTAAAAATTTCAGAATTGCACCGTGCAATGTGGAGATATTACTGTTTGTGCATTTACAATATTCATTGATTTTTGCCATTGAAAAACGTCCAGAAATGTTTGAAGCTACTGACTGAATGAAAGGAGCTGGCATCTCACTCTCTTTGAATCTTCTTTATCATGCTAGGATTAACAGGAAAAAGCTAAAAATTTCAGAATTGCACCGTGCAATGTGGAGATATTACTGTTTGTGCATTTACAATATTCATTGATTTTTGCCATTGAAAAACATGTTTTTCATATACCAGAAATGTTTGAAGCTACTGACTGAATGAAAGGAGCTGGCATCTCACTCTCTTTGAATCTTCTTTATCATGCTAGGATTAGCAGGAAAAAGCAAAAAATTTCAGAATTGCACCTTGCAATGTGGAGATATTACTGTTTGTGCATTTACAATATTCATTGATTTTTGCCATTGAAAAACATGTTTTTCATATACCAGAAATGTTTGAAGCTACTGACTGAATGAAAGGAGCTGGCATCTCACTCTCTTTGAATCTTCTTTATCATGCTAGGATTAACAGGAAAAAGCAAAAAATTTCAGAATTGCACCGTGCAATGTGGAGATATTACTGTTTGTGCATTTACAATATTCATTGATTTTTGCCATTGAAAAACGTCCAGAAATGTTTGAAGCTACTGACTGAATGAAAGGAGCTGGCATCTCACTCTCTTTGAATCTTCTTTATCATGCTAGGATTAGCAGGAAAAAGCAAAAAATTTCAGAATTGCACCGTGCAATGTGGAGATATTACTGTTTGTGCATTTACAATATTCATTGATTTTTGCCATTGAAAAACATGTTTTTCATATACCAGAAATGTTTGAAGCTACTGACTGAATGAAAGGAGCTGGCATCTCACTCTCTTTGAATCTTCTTTATCATGCTAGGATTAACAGGAAAAAGCAAAAAATTTCAGAATTGCACCGTGCAATGTGGAGATATTACTGTTTGTGCATTTACAATATTCATTGATTTTTGCCATTGAAAAACATGTTTTTCATATACCAGAAATGTTTGAAGCTACTGACTGAATGAAAGGAGCTGGCATCTCACTCTCTTTGAATCTTCTTTATCATGCTAGGATTAACAGGAAAAAGCTAAAAATTTCAGAATTGCACCGTGCAATGTGGAGATATTACTGTTTGTGCATTTACAATATTCATTGATTTTTGCCATTGAAAAACATGTTTTTCATATACCAGAAATGTTTGAAGCTACTGACTGAATGAAAGGAGCTGGCATCTCACTCTCTTTGAATCTTCTTTATCATGCTAGGATTAACAGGAAAAAGCTAAAAATTCCAGAATTGCACCGTGCAATGTGGAGATATTACTGTTTGTGCATTTACAATATTCATTGATTTTTGCCATTGAAAAACATGTTTTTCATATACCAGAAATGTTTGAAGCTACTGACTGAATGAAAGGAGCTGGCATCTCACTCTCTTTGAATCTTCTTTATCATGCTAGGATTAGCAGGAAAAAGCAAAAAATTTCAGAATTGCACCTTGCAATGTGGAGATATTACTGTTTGTGCATTTACAATATTCATTGATTTTTGCCATTGAAAAACATGTTTTTCATATACCAGAAATGTTTGAAGCTACTGACTGAATGAAAGGAGCTGGCATCTCACTCTCTTTGAATCTTCTTTATCATGCTAGGATTAGCAGGAAAAAGCTAAAAATTTCAGAATTGCACCGTGCAATGTGGAGATATTACTGTTTGTGCATTTACAATATTCATTGATTTTTGCCATTGAAAAACGTCCAGAAATGTTTGAAGCTACTGACTGAATGAAAGGAGCTGGCATCTCACTCTCTTTGAATCTTCTTTATCATGCTAGGATTAGCAGGAAAAAGCAAAAAATTTCAGAATTGCACCTTGCAATGTGGAGATATTACTGTTTGTGCATTTACAATATTCATTGATTTTTGCCATTGAAAAACATGTTTTTCATATACCAGAAATGTTTGAAGCTACTGACTGAATGAAAGGAGCTGGCATCTCACTCTCTTTGAATCTTCTTTATCATGCTAGGATTAGCAGGAAAAAGCTAAAAATTTCAGAATTGCACCTTGCAATGTGGAGATATTACTGTTTGTGCATTTACAATATTCATTGATTTTTGCCATTGAAAAACATGTTTTTCATATACCAGAAATGTTTGAAGCTACTGACTGAATGAAAGGAGCTGGCATCTCACTCTCTTTGAATCTTCTTTATCATGCTAGGATTAACAGGAAAAAGCTAAAAATTTCAGAATTGCACCGTGCAATGTGGAGATATTACTGTTTGTGCATTTACAATATTCATTGATTTTTGCCATTGAAAAACATGTTTTTCATATACCAGAAATGTTTGAAGCTACTGACTGAATGAAAGGAGCTGGCATCTCACTCTCTTTGAATCTTCTTTATCATGCTAGGATTAACAGGAAAAAGCTAAAAATTTCAGAATTGCACCTTGCAATGTGGAGATATTACTGTTTGTGCATTTACAATATTCATTGATTTTTGCCATTGAAAAACGTCCAGAAATGTTTGAAGCTACTGACTGAATGAAAGGAGCTGGCATCTCACTCTCTTTGAATCTTCTTTATCATGCTAGGATTAGCAGGAAAAAGCAAAAAATTTCAGAATTGCACCGTGCAATGTGGAGATATTACTGTTTGTGCATTTACAATATTCATTGATTTTTGCCATTGAAAAACATGTTTTTCATATACCAGAAATGTTTGAAGCTACTGACTGAATGAAAGGAGCTGGCATCTCACTCTCTTTGAATCTTCTTTATCATGCTAGGATTAACAGGAAAAAGCAAAAAATTTCAGAATTGCACCGTGCAATGTGGAGATATTACTGTTTGTGCATTTACAATATTCATTGATTTTTGCCATTGAAAAACGTCCAGAAATGTTTGAAGCTACTGACTGAATGAAAGGAGCTGGCATCTCACTCTCTTTGAATCTTCTTTATCATGCTAGGATTAGCAGGAAAAAGCTAAAAATTTCAGAATTGCACCGTGCAATGTGGAGATATTACTGTTTGTGCATTTACAATATTCATTGATTTTTGCCATTGAAAAACATGTTTTTCATATACCAGAAATGTTTGAAGCTACTGACTGAATGAAAGGAGCTGGCATCTCACTCTCTTTGAATCTTCTTTATCATGCTAGGATTAGCAGGAAAAAGCAAAAAATTTCAGAATTGCACCTTGCAATGTGGAGATATTACTGTTTGTGCATTTACAATATTCATTGATTTTTGCCATTGAAAAACGTCCAGAAATGTTTGAAGCTACTGACTGAATGAAAGGAGCTGGCATCTCACTCTCTTTGAATCTTCTTTATCATGCTAGGATTAGCAGGAAAAAGCAAAAAATTTCAGAATTGCACCGTGCAATGTGGAGATATTACTGTTTGTGCATTTACAATATTCATTGATTTTTGCCATTGAAAAACATGTTTTTCATATACCAGAAATGTTTGAAGCTACTGACTGAATGAAAGGAGCTGGCATCTCACTCTCTTTGAATCTTCTTTATCATGCTAGGATTAACAGGAAAAAGCAAAAAATTTCAGAATTGCACCGTGCAATGTGGAGATATTACTGTTTGTGCATTTACAATATTCATTGATTTTTGCCATTGAAAAACGTCCAGAAATGTTTGAAGCTACTGACTGAATGAAAGGAGCTGGCATCTCACTCTCTTTGAATCTTCTTTATCATGCTAGGATTAGCAGGAAAAAGCTAAAAATTTCGGAATTGCACCGTGCAATGTGGAGATTTTACTGTTTGTGCATTTACAATATTCATTGATTTTTGCCATTGAAAAACATGTTTTTCATATACCAGAAATGTTTGAAGCTACTGACTGAATGAAAGGAGCTGGCATCTCACTCTCTTTGAATCTTCTTTATCATGCTAGGATTAGCAGGAAAAAGCAAAAAATTTCAGAATTGCACCTTGCAATGTGGAGATATTACTGTTTGTGCATTTACAATATTCATTGATTTTTGCCATTGAAAAACGTCCAGAAATGTTTGAAGCTACTGACTGAATGAAAGGAGCTGGCATCTCACTCTCTTTGAATCTTCTTTATCATGCTAGGATTAACAGGAAAAAGCTAAAAATTTCAGAATTGCACCTTGCAATGTGGAGATATTACTGTTTGTGCATTTACAATATTCATTGATTTTTGCCATTGAAAAACATGTTTTTCATATACCAGAAATGTTTGAAGCTACTGACTGAATGAAAGGAGCTGGCATCTCACTCTCTTTGAATCTTCTTTATCATGCTAGGATTAACAGGAAAAAGCTAAAAATTTCAGAATTGCACCTTGCAATGTGGAGATATTACTGTTTGTGCATTTACAATATTCATTGATTTTTGCCATTGAAAAACATGTTTTTCATATACCAGAAATGTTTGAAGCTACTGACTGAATGAAAGGAGCTTGCATCTCACTCTCTTTGAATCTTCTTTATCATGCTAGGATTAACAGGAAAAAGCTAAAAATTTCAGAATTGCACCTTGCAATGTGGAGATATTACTGTTTGTGCATTTACAATATTCATTGATTTTTGCCATTGAAAAACATGTTTTTCATATACCAGAAATGTTTGAAGCTACTGACTGAATGAAAGGAGCTGGCATCTCACTCTCTTTGAATCTTCTTTATCATGCTAGGATTAGCAGGAAAAAGCTAAAAATTTCAGAATTGCACCTTGCAATGTGGAGATATTACTGTTTGTGCATTTACAATATTCATTGATTTTTGCCATTGAAAAACATGTTTTTCATATACCAGAAATGTTTGAAGCTACTGACTGAATGAAAGGAGCTGGCATCTCACTCTCTTTGAATCTTCTTTATCATGCTAGGATTAGCAGGAAAAAGCTAAAAATTTCAGAATTGCACCTTGCAATGTGGAGATATTACTGTTTGTGCATTTACAATATTCATTGATTTTTGCCATTGAAAAACATGTTTTTCATATACCAGAAATGTTTGAAGCTACTGACTGAATGAAAGGAGCTGGCATCTCACTCTCTTTGAATCTTCTTTATCATGCTAGGATTAACAGGAAAAAGCTAAAAATTTCAGAATTGCACCGTGCAATGTGGAGATATTACTGTTTGTGCATTTACAATATTCATTGATTTTTGCCATTGAAAAACATGTTTTTCATATACCAGAAATGTTTGAAGCTACTGACTGAATGAAAGGAGCTGGCATCTCACTCTCTTTGAATCTTCTTTATCATGCTAGGATTAGCAGGAAAAAGCAAAAAATTTCAGAATTGCACCGTGCAATGTGGAGATATTACTGTTTGTGCATTTACAATATTCATTGATTTTTGCCATTGAAAAACATGTTTTTCATATACCAGAAATGTTTGAAGCTACTGACTGAATGAAAGGAGCTGGCATCTCACTCTCTTTGAATCTTCTTTATCATGCTAGGATTAGCAGGAAAAAGCTAAAAATTTCAGAATTGCACCTTGCAATGTGGAGATATTACTGTTTGTGCATTTACAATATTCATTGATTTTTGCCATTGAAAAACATGTTTTTCATATACCAGAAATGTTTGAAGCTACTGACTGAATGAAAGGAGCTGGCATCTCACTCTCTTTGAATCTTCTTTATCATGCTAGGATTAACAGGAAAAAGCTAAAAATTTCAGAATTGCACCGTGCAATGTGGAGATATTACTGTTTGTGCATTTACAATATTCATTGATTTTTGCCATTGAAAAACATGTTTTTCATATACCAGAAATGTTTGAAGCTACTGACTGAATGAAAGGAGCTGGCATCTCACTCTCTTTGAATCTTCTTTATCATGCTAGGATTAGCAGGAAAAAGCAAAAAATTTCAGAATTGCACCGTGCAATGTGGAGATATTACTGTTTGTGCATTTACAATATTCATTGATTTTTGCCATTGAAAAACGTCCAGAAATGTTTGAAGCTACTGACTGAATGAAAGGAGCTGGCATCTCACTCTCTTTGAATCTTCTTTATCATGCTAGGATTAGCAGGAAAAAGCAAAAAATTTCAGAATTGCACCGTGCAATGTGGAGATATTACTGTTTGTGCATTTACAATATTCATTGATTTTTGCCATTGAAAAACATGTTTTTCATATACCAGAAATGTTTGAAGCTACTGACTGAATGAAAGGAGCTGGCATCTCACTCTCTTTGAATCTTCTTTATCATGCTAGGATTAACAGGAAAAAGCAAAAAATTTCAGAATTGCACCGTGCAATGTGGAGATATTACTGTTTGTGCATTTACAATATTCATTGATTTTTGCCATTGAAAAACATGTTTTTCATATACCAGAAATGTTTAAAGCTACTGACTGAATGAAAGGAGCTGGCATCTCACTCTCTTTGAATCTTCTTTATCATGCTAGGATTAGCAGGAAAAAGCAAAAAATTTCAGAATTGCACCGTGCAATGTGGAGATATTACTGTTTGTGCATTTACAATATTCATTGATTTTTGCCATTGAAAAACATGTTTTTCATATACCAGAAATGTTTGAAGCTACTGACTGAATGAAAGGAGCTGGCATCTCACTCTCTTTGAATCTTCTTTATCATGCTAGGATTAGCAGGAAAAAGCTAAAAATTTCAGAATTGCACCTTGCAATGTGGAGATATTACTGTTTGTGCATTTACAATATTCATTGATTTTTGCCATTGAAAAACATGTTTTTCATATACCAGAAATGTTTGAAGCTACTGACTGAATGAAAGGAGCTGGCATCTCACTCTCTTTGAATCTTCTTTATCATGCTAGGATTAGCAGGAAAAAGCTAAAAATTTCAGAATTGCACCTTGCAATGTGGAGATATTACTGTTTGTGCATTTACAATATTCATTGATTTTTGCCATTGAAAAACGTCCAGAAATGTTTGAAGCTACTGACTGAATGAAAGGAGCTGGCATCTCACTCTCTTTGAATCTTCTTTATCATGCTAGGATTAGCAGGAAAAAGCTAAAAATTTCAGAATTGCACCGTGCAATGTGGAGATATTACTGTTTGTGCATTTACAATATTCATTGATTTTTGCCATTGAAAAACGTCCAGAAATGTTTGAAGCTACTGACTGAATGAAAGGAGCTGGCATCTCACTCTCTTTGAATCTTCTTTATCATGCTAGGATTAGCAGGAAAAAGCAAAAAATTTCAGAATTGCACCGTGCAATGTGGAGATATTACTGTTTGTGCATTTACAATATTCATTGATTTTTGCCATTGAAAAACATGTTTTTCATATACCAGAAATGTTTGAAGCTACTGACTGAATGAAAGGAGCTGGCATCTCACTCTCTTTGAATCTTCTTTATCATGCTAGGATTAGCAGGAAAAAGCAAAAAATTTCAGAATTGCACCGTGCAATGTGGAGATATTACTGTTTGTGCATTTACAATATTCATTGATTTTTGCCATTGAAAAACATGTTTTTCATATACCAGAAATGTTTGAAGCTACTGACTGAATGAAAGGAGCTGGCATCTCACTCTCTTTGAATCTTCTTTATCATGCTAGGATTAGCAGGAAAAAGCTAAAAATTTCAGAATTGCACCTTGCAATGTGGAGATATTACTGTTTGTGCATTTACAATATTCATTGATTTTTGCCATTGAAAAACATGTTTTTCATATACCAGAAATGTTTGAAGCTACTGACTGAATGAAAGGAGCTGGCATCTCACTCTCTTTGAATCTTCTTTATCATGCTAGGATTAACAGGAAAAAGCTAAAAATTTCAGAATTGCACCGTGCAATGTGGAGATATTACTGTTTGTGCATTTACAATATTCATTGATTTTTGCCATTGAAAAACATGTTTTTCATATACCAGAAATGTTTGAAGCTACTGACTGAATGAAAGGAGCTGGCATCTCACTCTCTTTGAATCTTCTTTATCATGTTAGGATTAGCAGGAAAAAGCAAAAAATTTCAGAATTGCACCGTGCAATGTGGAGATATTACTGTTTGTGCATTTACAATATTCATTGATTTTTGCCATTGAAAAACGTCCAGAAATGTTTGAAGCTACTGACTGAATGAAAGGAGCTGGCATCTCACTCTCTTTGAATCTTCTTTATCATGCTAGGATTAGCAGGAAAAAGCAAAAAATTTCAGAATTGCACCGTGCAATGTGGAGATATTACTGTTTGTGCATTTACAATATTCATTGATTTTTGCCATTGAAAAACATGTTTTTCATATACCAGAAATGTTTGAAGCTACTGACTGAATGAAAGGAGCTGGCATCTCACTCTCTTTGAATCTTCTTTATCATGCTAGGATTAACAGGAAAAAGCAAAAAATTTCAGAATTGCACCGTGCAATGTGGAGATATTACTGTTTGTGCATTTACAATATTCATTGATTTTTGCCATTGAAAAACATGTTTTTCATATGCCAGAAATGTTTGAAGCTACTGACTGAATGAAAGGAGCTGGCATCTCACTCTCTTTGAATCTTCTTTATCATGCTAGGATTAGCAGGAAAAAGCAAAAAATTTCAGAATTGCACCGTGCAATGTGGAGATATTACTGTTTGTGCATTTACAATATTCATTGATTTTTGCCATTGAAAAACATGTTTTTCATATACCAGAAATGTTTGAAGCTACTGACTGAATGAAAGGAGCTGGCATCTCACTCTCTTTGAATCTTCTTTATCATGCTAGGATTAGCAGGAAAAAGCTAAAAATTTCAGAATTGCACCTTGCAATGTGGAGATATTACTGTTTGTGCATTTACAATATTCATTGATTTTTGCCATTGAAAAACATGTTTTTCATATACCAGAAATGTTTGAAGCTACTGACTGAATGAAAGGAGCTGGCATCTCACTCTCTTTGAATCTTCTTTATCATGCTAGGATTAGCAGGAAAAAGCTAAAAATTTCAGAATTGCACCTTGCAATGTGGAGATATTACTGTTTGTGCATTTACAATATTCATTGATTTTTGCCATTGAAAAACGTCCAGAAATGTTTGAAGCTACTGACTGAATGAAAGGAGCTGGCATCTCACTCTCTTTGAATCTTCTTTATCATGCTAGGATTAGCAGGAAAAAGCTAAAAATTTCAGAATTGCACCGTGCAATGTGGAGATATTACTGTTTGTGCATTTACAATATTCATTGATTTTTGCCATTGAAAAACGTCCAGAAATGTTTGAAGCTACTGACTGAATGAAAGGAGCTGGCATCTCACTCTCTTTGAATCTTCTTTATCATGCTAGGATTAGCAGGAAAAAGCTAAAAATTTCAGAATTGCACCGTGCAATGTGGAGATATTACTGTTTGTGCATTTACAATATTCATTGATTTTTGCCATTGAAAAACATGTTTTTCATATACCAGAAATGTTTGAAGCTACTGACTGAATGAAAGGAGCTGGCATCTCACTCTCTTTGAATCTTCTTTATCATGCTAGGATTAACAGGAAAAAGCTAAAAATTTCAGAATTGCACCGTGCAATGTGGAGATATTACTGTTTGTGCATTTACAATATTCATTGATTTTTGCCATTGAAAAACATGTTTTTCATATACCAGAAATGTTTGAAGCTACTGACTGAATGAAAGGAGCTGGCATCTCACTCTCTTTGAATCTTCTTTATCATGCTAGGATTAGCAGGAAAAAGCAAAAAATTTCAGAATTGCACCGTGCAATGTGGAGATATTACTGTTTGTGCATTTACAATATTCATTGATTTTTGCCATTGAAAAACGTCCAGAAATGTTTGAAGCTACTGACTGAATGAAAGGAGCTGGCATCTCACTCTCTTTGAATCTTCTTTATCATGCTAGGATTAGCAGGAAAAAGCAAAAAATTTCAGAATTGCACCGTGCAATGTGGAGATATTACTGTTTGTGCATTTACAATATTCATTGATTTTTGCCATTGAAAAACATGTTTTTCATATACCAGAAATGTTTGAAGCTACTGACTGAATGAAAGGAGCTGGCATCTCACTCTCTTTGAATCTTCTTTATCATGCTAGGATTAACAGGAAAAAGCAAAAAATTTCAGAATTGCACCGTGCAATGTGGAGATATTACTGTTTGTGCATTTACAATATTCATTGATTTTTGCCATTGAAAAACATGTTTTTCATATGCCAGAAATGTTTGAAGCTACTGACTGAATGAAAGGAGCTGGCATCTCACTCTCTTTGAATCTTCTTTATCATGCTAGGATTAGCAGGAAAAAGCAAAAAATTTCAGAATTGCACCGTGCAATGTGGAGATATTACTGTTTGTGCATTTACAATATTCATTGATTTTTGCCATTGAAAAACATGTTTTTCATATACCAGAAATGTTTGAAGCTACTGACTGAATGAAAGGAGCTGGCATCTCACTCTCTTTGAATCTTCTTTATCATGCTAGGATTAGCAGGAAAAAGCTAAAAATTTCAGAATTGCACCTTGCAATGTGGAGATATTACTGTTTGTGCATTTACAATATTCATTGATTTTTGCCATTGAAAAACATGTTTTTCATATACCAGAAATGTTTGAAGCTACTGACTGAATGAAAGGAGCTGGCATCTCACTCTCTTTGAATCTTCTTTATCATGCTAGGATTAGCAGGAAAAAGCTAAAAATTTCAGAATTGCACCTTGCAATGTGGAGATATTACTGTTTGTGCATTTACAATATTCATTGATTTTTGCCATTGAAAAACGTCCAGAAATGTTTGAAGCTACTGACTGAATGAAAGGAGCTGGCATCTCACTCTCTTTGAATCTTCTTTATCATGCTAGGATTAGCAGGAAAAAGCTAAAAATTTCAGAATTGCACCGTGCAATGTGGAGATATTACTGTTTGTGCATTTACAATATTCATTGATTTTTGCCATTGAAAAACGTCCAGAAATGTTTGAAGCTACTGACTGAATGAAAGGAGCTGGCATCTCACTCTCTTTGAATCTTCTTTATCATGCTAGGATTAGCAGGAAAAAGCTAAAAATTTCAGAATTGCACCGTGCAATGTGGAGATATTACTGTTTGTGCATTTACAATATTCATTGATTTTTGCCATTGAAAAACATGTTTTTCATATACCAGAAATGTTTGAAGCTACTGACTGAATGAAAGGAGCTGGCATCTCACTCTCTTTGAATCTTCTTTATCATGCTAGGATTAGCAGGAAAAAGCAAAAAATTTCAGAATTGCACCGTGCAATGTGGAGATATTACTGTTTGTGCATTTACAATATTCATTGATTTTTGCCATTGAAAAACATGTTTTTCATATACCAGAAATGTTTGAAGCTACTGACTGAATGAAAGGAGCTGGCATCTCACTCTCTTTGAATCTTCTTTATCATGCTAGGATTAACAGGAAAAAGCAAAAAATTTCAGAATTGCACCGTGCAATGTGGAGATATTACTGTTTGTGCATTTACAATATTCATTGATTTTTGCCATTGAAAAACATGTTTTTCATATACCAGAAATGTTTGAAGCTACTGACTGAATGAAAGGAGCTGGCATCTCACTCTCTTTGAATCTTCTTTATCATGCTAGGATTAACAGGAAAAAGCAAAAAATTTCAGAATTGCACCTTGCAATGTGGAGATATTACTGTTTGTGCATTTACAATATTCATTGATTTTTGCCATTGAAAAACATGTTTTTCATATACCAGAAATGTTTGAAGCTACTGACTGAATGAAAGGAGCTGGCATCTCACTCTCTTTGAATCTTCTTTATCATGCTAGGATTAACAGGAAAAAGCTAAAAATTTCAGAATTGCACCGTGCAATGTGGAGATATTACTGTTTGTGCATTTACAATATTCATTGATTTTTGCCATTGAAAAACATGTTTTTCATATACCAGAAATGTTTGAAGCTACTGACTGAATGAAAGGAGCTGGCATCTCACTCTCTTTGAATCTTTATCATGCTAGGATTAGCAGGAAAAAGCAAAAAATTTCAGAATTGCACCTTGCAATGTGGAGATATTACTGTTTGTGCATTTACAATATTCATTGATTTTTGCCATTGAAAAACATGTTTTTCATATACCAGAAATGTTTGAAGCTACTGACTGAATGAAAGGAGCTGGCATCTCACTCTCTTTGAATCTTCTTTATCATGCTAGGATTAGCAGGAAAAAGCTAAAAATTTCAGAATTGCACCTTGCAATGTGGAGATATTACTGTTTGTGCATTTACAATATTCATTGATTTTTGCCATTGAAAAACATGTTTTTCATATACCAGAAATGTTTGAAGCTACTGACTGAATGAAAGGAGCTGGCATCTCACTCTCTTTGAATCTTCTTTATCATGCTAGGATTAGCAGGAAAAAGCTAAAAATTTCAGAATTGCACCGTGCAATGTGGAGATATTACTGTTTGTGCATTTACAATATTCATTGATTTTTGCCATTGAAAAACGTCCAGAAATGTTTGAAGCTACTGACTGAATGAAAGGAGCTGGCATCTCACTCTCTTTGAATTTTCTTTATCATGCTAGGATTAACAGGAAAAAGCTAAAAATTTCAGAATTGCACCGTGCAATGTGGAGATATTACTGTTTGTGCATTTACAATATTCATTGATTTTTGCCATTGAAAAACATGTTTTTCATATACCAGAAATGTTTGAAGCTACTGACTGAATGAAAGGAGCTGGCATCTCACTCTCTTTGAATCTTCTTTATCATGCTAGGATTAACAGGAAAAAGCTAAAAATTTCAGAATTGCACCTTGCAATGTGGAGATATTACTGTTTGTGCATTTACAATATTCATTGATTTTTGCCATTGAAAAACATGTTTTTCATATACCAGAAATGTTTGAAGCTACTGACTGAATGAAAGGAGCTGGCATCTCACTCTCTTTGAATCTTCTTTATCATGCTAGGATTAACAGGAAAAAGCTAAAAATTTCAGAATTGCACCTTGCAATGTGGAGATATTACTGTTTGTGCATTTACAATATTCATTGATTTTTGCCATTGAAAAACGTCCAGAAATGTTTGAAGCTACTGACTGAATGAAAGGAGCTGGCATCTCACTCTCTTTGAATCTTCTTTATCATGCTAGGATTAACAGGAAAAAGCTAAAAATTTCAGAATTGCACCGTGCAATGTGGAGATATTACTGTTTGTGCATTTACAATATTCATTGATTTTTGCCATTGAAAAACATGTTTTTCATATACCAGAAATGTTTGAAGCTACTGACTGAATGAAAGGAGCTGGCATCTCACTCTCTTTGAATCTTCTTTATCATGCTAGGATTAACAGGAAAAAGCTAAAAATTTCAGAATTGCACCGTGCAATGTGGAGATATTACTGTTTGTGCATTTACAATATTCATTGATTTTTGCCATTGAAAAACATGTTTTTCATATACCAGAAATGTTTGAAGCTACTGACTGAATGAAAGGAGCTGGCATCTCACTCTCTTTGAATCTTCTTTATCATGCTAGGATTAGCAGGAAAAAGCAAAAAATTTCAGAATTGCACCTTGCAATGTGGAGATATTACTGTTTGTGCATTTACAATATTCATTGATTTTTGCCATTGAAAAACGTCCAGAAATGTTTGAAGCTACTGACTGAATGAAAGGAGCTGGCATCTCACTCTCTTTGAATCTTCTTTATCATGCTAGGATTAACAGGAAAAAGCTAAAAATTTCAGAATTGCACCTTGCAATGTGGAGATATTACTGTTTGTGCATTTACAATATTCATTGATTTTTGCCATTGAAAAACATGTTTTTCATATACCAGAAATGTTTGAAGCTACTGACTGAATGAAAGGAGCTGGCATCTCACTCTCTTTGAATCTTCTTTATCATGCTAGGATTAACAGGAAAAAGCTAAAAATTTCAGAATTGCACCGTGCAATGTGGAGATATTACTGTTTGTGCATTTACAATATTCATTGATTTTTGCCATTGAAAAACATGTTTTTCATATACCAGAAATGTTTGAAGCTACTGACTGAATGAAAGGAGCTGGCATCTCACTCTCTTTGAATCTTCTTTATCATGCTAGGATTAACAGGAAAAAGCTAAAAATTTCAGAATTGCACCTTGCAATGTGGAGATATTACTGTTTGTGCATTTACAATATTCATTGATTTTTGCCATTGAAAAACATGTTTTTCATATACCAGAAATGTTTGAAGCTACTGACTGAATGAAAGGAGCTGGCATCTCACTCTCTTTGAATCTTCTTTATCATGCTAGGATTAACAGGAAAAAGCTAAAAATTTCAGAATTGCACCGTGCAATGTGGAGATATTACTGTTTGTGCATTTACAATATTCATTGATTTTTGCCATTGAAAAACATGTTTTTCATATACCAGAAATGTTTGAAGCTACTGACTGAATGAAAGGAGCTGGCATCTCACTCTCTTTGAATCTTCTTTATCATGCTAGGATTAACAGGAAAAAGCTAAAAATTTCAGAATTGCACCTTGCAATGTGGAGATATTACTGTTTGTGCATTTACAATATTCATTGATTTTTGCCATTGAAAAACGTCCAGAAATGTTTGAAGCTACTGACTGAATGAAAGGAGCTGGCATCTCACTCTCTTTGAATCTTCTTTATCATGCTAGGATTAGCAGGAAAAAGCAAAAAATTTCAGAATTGCACCGTGCAATGTGGAGATATTACTGTTTGTGCATTTACAATATTCATTGATTTTTGCCATTGAAAAACATGTTTTTCATATACCAGAAATGTTTGAAGCTACTGACTGAATGAAAGGAGCTGGCATCTCACTCTCTTTGAATCTTCTTTATCATGCTAGGATTAGCAGGAAAAAGCAAAAAATTTCAGAATTGCACCGTGCAATGTGGAGATATTACTGTTTGTGCATTTACAATATTCATTGATTTTTGCCATTGAAAAACATGTTTTTCATATACCAGAAATGTTTGAAGCTACTGACTGAATGAAAGGAGCTGGCATCTCACTCTCTTTGAATCTTCTTTATCATGCTAGGATTAGCAGGAAAAAGCAAAAAATTTCAGAATTGCACCTTGCAATGTGGAGATATTACTGTTTGTGCATTTACAATATTCATTGATTTTTGCCATTGAAAAACGTCCAGAAATATTTGAAGCTACTGACTGAATGAAAGGAGCTGGCATCTCACTCTCTTTGAATCTTCTTTATCATGCTAGGATTAACAGGAAAAAGCTAAAAATTTCAGAATTGCACCTTGCAATGTGGAGATATTACTGTTTGTGCATTTACAATATTCATTGATTTTTGCCATTGAAAAACATGTTTTTCATATACCAGAAATGTTTGAAGCTACTGACTGAATGAAAGGAGCTGGCATCTCACTCTCTTTGAATCTTCTTTATCATGCTAGGATTAGCAGGAAAAAGCAAAAAATTTCAGAATTGCACCTTGCAATGTGGAGATATTACTGTTTGTGCATTTACAATATTCATTGATTTTTGCCATTGAAAAACATGTTTTTCATATACCAGAATGTTTGAAGCTACTGACTGAATGAAAGGAGCTGGCATCTCACTCTCTTTGAATCTTCTTTATCATGCTAGGATTAACAGGAAAAAGCTAAAAATTTCAGAATTGCACCGTGCAATGTGGAGATATTACTGTTTGTGCATTTACAATATTCATTGATTTTTGCCATTGAAAAACATGTTTTTCATATACCAGAAATGTTTGAAGCTACTGACTGAATGAAAGGAGCTGGCATCTCACTCTCTTTGAATCTTCTTTATCATGCTAGGATTAACAGGAAAAAGCTAAAAATTTCAGAATTGCACCGTGCAATGTGGAGATATTACTGTTTGTGCATTTACAATATTCATTGATTTTTGCCATTGAAAAACATGTTTTTCATATACCAGAAATGTTTGAAGCTACTGACTGAATGAAAGGAGCTGGCATCTCACTCTCTTTGAATCTTCTTTATCATGCTAGGATTAGCAGGAAAAAGCTAAAAATTTCAGAATTGCACCTTGCAATGTGGAGATATTACTGTTTGTGCATTTACAATATTCATTGATTTTTGCCATTGAAAAACAGTTTTTCCATATACCAGAAATGTTTGAAGCTACTGACTGAATGAAAGGAGCTGGCATCTCACTCTCTTTGAATCTTCTTTATCATGCTAGGATTAACAGGAAAAAGCTAAAAATTTCAGAATTGCACCTTGCAATGTGGAGATATTACTGTTTGTGCATTTACAATATTCATTGATTTTTGCCATTGAAAAACATGTTTTTCATATACCAGAAATGTTTGAAGCTACTGACTGAATGAAAGGAGCTGGCATCTCACTCTCTTTGAATCTTCTTTATCATGCTAGGATTAACAGGAAAAAGCTAAAAATTTCAGAATTGCACCTTGCAATGTGGAGATATTACTGTTTGTGCATTTACAATATTCATTGATTTTTGCCATTGAAAAACATGTCCAGAAATGTTTGAAGCTACTGACTGAATGAAAGGAGCTGGCATCTCACTCTCTTTGAATCTTCTTTATCATGCTAGGATTAACAGGAAAAAGCTAAAAATTTCAGAATTGCACCGTGCAATGTGGAGATATTACTGTTTGTGCATTTACAATATTCATTGATTTTTGCCATTGAAAAACATGTTTTTCATATACCAGAAATGTTTGAAGCTACTGACTGAATGAAAGGAGCTGGCATCTCACTCTCTTTGAATCTTCTTTATCATGCTAGGATTAGCAGGAAAAAGCAAAAATTTCAGAATTGCACCGTGCAATGTGGAGATATTACTGTTTGTGCATTTACAATATTCATTGATTTTTGCCATTGAAAAACATGTTTTTCATATACCAGAAATGTTTGAAGCTACTGACTGAATGAAAGGAGCTGGCAACTCACTCTCTTTGAATCTTCTTTATCATGCTAGGATTAACAGGAAAAAGCTAAAAATTTCAGAATTGCACCGTGCAATGTGGAGATCTCTCTACCAGAAATGTTTGAAGCGACGGACTGAATGAAAGGAGCTGGCAACTCACTCTCTTGAATCTTCTTTATCATGCTAGGATTAACAGGAAAAAGCTAAAAATTTC